>NC_080598.1:39928554-40228554 GCF_027887145.1 Ammospiza caudacuta | reverse complement strand
CAGGAAATTCTTTGTTTGTTGAAGAACCCTCAGACCCCTCAGGTCTAATGTAGGTTAAATGCCCCACAGGTCTCTCAAGAATGGAAAAACACCTTGAAAACCACTATCTGAATTCACCAGAAACAAATAAATAATGGCACTGAATAAGTAAGACTAAACATCCCTAACAAAATGTAAAATTGAAAATCCACATGCATCCTAAAGCACAAATAACTAAACATGGTCATCCAGGGTATGAAAACAAGTCAATATAACATAACCAGAATCTAATTCCAAAAACCTCCCCCAAACTGTTACCAGCAAGGCTTACATGAATGATGGGAACATTACACATATTTTCAAGGATAAATAATTATCTGCCTGCATTCAGGATTTGCTTATTGATTAACACACAGACCACACAGCAAACATCCTGTATGACAACTTTGGATTTTTTTCACTTACTGCTTGCATTTAGAATTTATTTACTTTACACAATTGCCCATGCAATATTTTGGAGGGAGAAGTTGGTGACAAGAAAACAAATAGAAATTTTTAGTGTGACCCATAGTTTTTGTTTTGTTGTATTGCTTTGCTTTGTTTTTAAAATTTTGTGTATTCCTGATTTTGTAACAGAACTGAACTATGCAGTTAACAATTTTAATAAATGTGAGAACTAAAAAATACAATTTTTGTTGCTTTTGTTTCTTTTCTACATTCATAAATGTTGGAACAGCCAATATAACTTTCCCAACATACCATGAAATAATATTTTTCCTTTCATATTTTTCCACAGGCAAATCACAGAAACAGTCATGGCTTTCCAGTCTCAACAGAAACTTACAGAATAAAGAAAATGAAAAATAAAACCTCAACCTCTTCTTTAGGATAAACAAAATAAAACATCAGCAAAACATGAAACTGACTTCTAGTCTCCAAAATACATTTATGCTTTCTCTTAGAAATCAATTTCACCAGACCTTAAGAGCTTAGAGACACAATGTCACATGCATCTGCTAGGTCTCCAGTGCTGGAAAGTGAGATGCCAGCATGGGAGCACAGGAGGCTGCCAAGGTCCATGTCCTCTACTCGTTCGGCAGCCCAGCCAGGGTGATGGAGAGCAGAGGCAGCAAGAAGCCTTTCATGGCCAGGCACCTCAGTGCCACCGCAGCCTGGCTGGGGCCATGTCAGGGCTGGGGCTGTGAGAGGTGCATAACGCTGCAGCACTGCCCCGCGGCAACAGCACCTCGTGTTCCCGTATCAGGATGCCAGCCGATGTTTTTCCATCATACACACAGATCACAGACTATTCTTTAGGAAGAATATTCTCCCACTGATGCAAATGATTAGAAAAAAAAACCCATGTGCATGTTTACATGGTATTTCTGTTCTCAGCTTCCCAGGGATAATGTGCCATTAGGGGAGCATGGAGAAATCTACCATAAACAAAGCACAAGGGAAAATGCTGTTACAGGTGCCCAAAGAACAACATTGTTGAAGACAAACTAAAATGAGACTGCAGAGTGCATAGCAATCATAACACCCTACTTCTTAAGCAGATTAAACTTGCACAATGGTTACTTAAAAGTAAGGCTTCTTAAATTCCCCTAATCATGGAAAAATGATCTATTTTATATGAACACGAATTGAGGATGTTTGAAAATTACTATTTTGTAACAGTGTCTTGATATAGAAACAATACAGGGAAAAAGGTATTCTCAAATCTGTCTCTTCACCTCAGTGCTGAGATGAAACAACCTGTAATTTCACTCCTAAGACTACTGACTGAAGTAAAACAGAAATTACAAGTTATATCAAACTGTACATGGAGACTGTAATGTGGATAAATATCCAAAGGGATTAGGTAAGACCACCAAACTCATTTCACTTGTGACCTATTCAGATTTGAAGTCAGTTTCTTTTCATTACTATTTTATTAAAGAAAACCATTTTTAAACAATTTATCCAGAGTATTCCCTGAAATGTGCATTCAGTCAGTTTCAGACATCCATTTTTTTCCTAGACCTTTTTCCTTCCCTTCTTACAAACATATTTTGCTCTATCAGTACAGAAAAAAAAATATTTTCAGATAAGGTTACGCAAGCATCCAAACTATGCCTTCCATGTGTTGACAGCTGGCAGGATACAGCATAGTAAAATTCAGTGTCTCTTTAGAAAGAACTTATTAGGGCAACTTAAAAGTTGCTGACTTATCTAAGCCAGTCTAATATTTTAAAGATTTTAATGAACTAGCTTTGAATTTCTACTCACTGTACCCCGCTTTTCAGAGCTTAGTCAGATGAGTGAAGGCAATGATTGCTGCCAGCTTCTTTGCTGTGTGATCTCAGTATCCTCTGGGCAAGGTTAAATATATGTTAAAAATTCCACCCCAATTTTAAATTTTTATAAATAAAACAACAGGGAAAAAAACTTTTCTAAGCACAGGGCAGAGTCACCGAGTATGATGCAATCATCAAGGAAAAAAGCCAGGCCAAGGTCACGGGCATCAACTTATGTTCTGACAAAATAATGCTGAGAATTCACCGAGGGCCATCTAAAGGGCTCAGCCAGTTCAGTCAAGTGAAACACAAGGTATGGAGAATTACTTGTCCATTTACAGTGCACTCATCCATGTATTATAAATCAGAGGCTGAAATCATCAACTCTCTCCAAAGTACTTGTAGTATCACGGCTCTTTCTGTCTAACAAAGCTCATCTAGCTTGCATGGAAGTTTATTACAAAACTCTAAAAGTTATTTATAATAGAATCTTCTCAGCATATATCTGAAAAAGCATATGATTGCTCATGAGGGGAAGCGAAGGGGCAGACACTGATCAGTAGGACCTGAGGAAATGGCATGACACTGTGTCAGGAGAGGTTTAGGTTGGATATTAGGAAAAGTTCTTCATCCAGAGAGTGGTTAGGCACTGGAACAGGCTCCCCAGGGTTATGGTCACAGCACTAAGCCAGACACAGTTCAAGTGTTTTGGACAATACTCTCAGGCCCATGGTGTGACTCTTGGTGATGGTTTGGTACAGGGCCAGGATTGGGACCCAATGATCCTCATGGATCCCTTCCAACTCTGGATGTTCTATGACTCTGACGATAACAGCAGGGACAGCATGTAGGTCATTGTAGAGAGAGGGCTATTTGACATTTTATTATGTTAATTGCTCAAATTACCTTCTTTCTAAAGATATGACTGTAATGATAGCATTTGCACACACTTGGGAAGCCTCTATGGAGCAGAAAGAGTGACTGACATGTAGAACCACCTGCAATGTACATTTCTTGTTCTTTATGACAGGTAAATAACACAAGGTTGGCAACTACTGAAGAGTGCCAAACAAACAGGTTCCCTACATGACCAACAGCAGACATATCATAGGGTTCATAGAGCAAGTATCATATACAGTGTCTAAAAGAGAACAATACCAATATTTTGTTACCAAGGATCTTTCCTCATCAATCTCATTCAGTATTTCAGCTTTCCTATTGATTATATGGCAGTTTTTAAATGTCCAGAGACTGAATCCAATCAAACCTATTGAAAGAAGCAGAAGCGATCAAACTGATGAGCACATATGATGTTATTTACAACACAAATAATTTGGTTCATGGGGCTTTTCTCAAATAAAGTAGTGGGCTGAGATAGCCAATGATTAAATTGTGTGGGAAGCAGCACACTGAATTTGAAGGCCTCAATTCACAATACAAAGATTCAGAACATGAAATATGAAGTCAGAAGAAATTTCTCCCATTTCTGTACATAGATATGAACAGAAAATAGTTATAGCTCTGTCTGTATCAAAAATTGTAAATAAATGTTTTTATCTATATGCCTTCTACTATGCCAGTAAAATAATTAATATCCATCACATCTGTTTGATGTTCTATATCCAGAAGTGTCCTATAAACTTTCTGCAGTCAGCAGTTAGAAAAAAATTTTGACATAGCTGAGAGGATGAATAGTTTGGATCAACATGACTTTTTACACACTTAGGAGCTCTCAGCAACAGACCAGAAGGTCCTTCAAATGAATGAAGCACCCTCTGGTCTGATCCCACCCTCATCATGAAAAGGAAAGCGTTTACAGGTCATTGGCTTAAAATACTGAGTACATGAGTTTAAAAGGATGCAGAGCATTTTCAAAAGAAAAGCCTCTTTAGTTTTGAAAGTGCACTGCTATTTATTTAATTCAAAAAAACCCAAGAAACCTAGAACCAGCTACCAAAAAATATCCACATCCATAAGAAGTGAAGCCTGCAGAAAATACAAGCCCTACCTTTTCAACCCTGACTACTAATAGGAAGAGGTATCTACTCACCTACTAAACACAAGAAAATTCATTGTGTAGTTAGTCCCAAGTCCAGGCTGTCCTAGCTCTGGCCTGTTAGAATAAGAAAAAAGACCAACAGACATGCTGGGAACAAGCAAATGGAAAAGATGGACTGAGATGTATATCTTTGAAAGTTCATATAACCACCTGAATTGAAATCCTGATTCAATGGTCTTGGCAACAGTTTTGCTGCCAACTTCATTAAGATGTCATGGCTATAATTGGAAGCTTAGTTAATTTCAACTTTGGAACACAACAGTAACAGAATCAATAAACAGGCCTCTTCTGAGGAAAACTCAGGACATTTTATTTTTCTAGAGTTTCATATATGTTTATATTTTATCTTCGGACTTCAGGAGGGCTACAAAAGTTATATTGTTGGTAGGTTGATGTCCTTTATTTTTCTCCTAAAGTATTGATATGCATTTTCTCTATCATAATCTAGTGAGATCATCTGAAAGCCACAGCATTAGATCACCAACAAAATTCTCATTCAGTAGACTTGCTCTTCCTAACCACCTTGGAACAATAAGCCTATTCAAAAAAATTTGTACTTTTTGGGAGAACAAGAAAGCCTGTGTGCAAATTCTGAGATTCACAATATTTTTTGACTCATTTTACTCATAAATTAAACATTCCCCAGCCTATGGGATTTATGCAGTCCCATTCCATCTCCTTTCCATCTCTCTCTCTCTCCCTCTTGCCATCAGGATGTGGGTGCTTGGACATATTTCACCCTTAACTATTAAATGAAGTCCAAGCCCTAGCCTTTGAGTACTTCCTTACAACCAGATACATCAGGAGTGACCTAGTATCTCATGACTATAAAACCAAAACTGATTTTATTTACCAAGTAGGGCCAACTAGATTATCTAATGAAGCAAGCTTACTGCAAACATTAACATAATTAGGCAGGATTTTCTTGCCGGTTCTGCCATGCAGTTGAAAACAGATGGCAAAACTGAGTATAAAAATTTCCCTTTTACAGCAATACCTATAACAATACTGTCTGTATTATAGGCCAGAAAGGATTAAGGGAAATTTCAGTAAAAATTTCCATGATAAACCAAAGACTGAAATAGAAAATCAATAGAAAGAAACATTAATTGTTACTTGCTCATGAAAGAAGAAAGGTATATGGGAAAATGGGCAGGATGCTTAGTGTAATTAAATAGTCTTTCTAATATTTAGTGAAAATTGGTTGCTTCCAATGCAATCTGAAGACATTTTTTGAAGTTGCCCCTGCTCTCAAATATTACTTTTTTGAACCTTTTAGAGGCCCTTATTTTTCTTAACTTTACTCCTTTTTTACTCATTTTGTTGACATATCATCCTTTCAGCAGGAAAGTTTTAGAGAAAATCTGAGAAAGGACAAGTGAATTGGCAGAGCAATGCTACCCTAGAACCACAAAGAATGAGTCTGTTGAGCCTGAAGTGTGGTGCTGGTCCCAGAGCAGAAGACATCAGTTTTCACACTGATTAGTGGGAATTACAGGTTTGGCTGCTCTCTGTCCTAGGCTGATCTAAACTCCGAGCTGATCTTCAAGTTACTTCACCTCCTTTGGGGCAAACACATTATAGGGAGAAAGGGCAAACACATCTGGGCCCACAGAGGGTCACAGATCCTGTGATTGCAATGTGAAGAACATCGAAATTTTCACTGAGAAACTCAATTATATAATAAACCTGAATATTAAATAATGTATATCTTTGCAAATAATTTATTATGACCATAAAGTCCCTGACTCAATGGCAGATTTTGGATAAAATTTTGCAGATCTGTCTAGTTGGTGATTGCGCTTTATGGGACATGGACCAAAGGAATATGGGAAAGATGATGACCCTAGCTGAGTGAAAAACAGGGTATCTGAAAGCTGTTCACAGATGGAAGGAATTGGAGAAAGGGAGAAGCTAGCTATGGAAATTGGTAGGAACTTTTGGTGAAAAAACTCCAGTACTAAGGGGAGTTCTCAGTTTTAGTAGCAGTTGGGTGGTATCTAGGGAGTGGTAAAGTATTTCTGGGGTAACAAGATCTAGTAGTGGAAGCCCTAATTTGAAACAATTCCAAAAGAACAATTTCTGCTTCTGATTAATGCATACAAAGATCCAGCAGTGGTAGTGGTATAAGAGATGCTCCTAGGATAACCAGCGCAGTTTCTAGTAATATTTCTGTGTCATCCATCTGGAAATAGCATGTTCAGCTTGGGCAGTGGAATTAGGGGAAAATCTGCTGGTGTTCATACTGTTCCCACATTACAAAAAAATGGGATACACACCTTAATTATATACTGTAGCATTGAAACAGATTGATATATTCCTATTTTCTAATTCTAGTGTCTGAGTTTGTGTTCAGGAGAGAAAGGTTTTATCAGTATAATAAAACAGAACAGGGTGTGTGACAAAAAGAATGTTGAAAAGAAGAGGCATTACTGGTGTTTGCTAGACACAAAAGGTCACTGATAGGGAATGAGTTTGCAAAATTGAATTGGACAATTGTGGTTTTTCTCATAAAATCACAAAGAAACAACATTTAATATAGTTCAAGCACACCACCAGCATGGGAATAATAGTCTGCTATGACATGAACTGAAATAGAAACCTAGGAAAAGAAGAAGGCTTAAAAGACCCTGTTACCACCTTGAATGCAATAAAAAAGCACAGAAATATTTGGTTCCTTTTGACAAGAAATAGAACTGCAATGCAATGTCAGGAGAAAATGGGAGTGTCCACAGATATTTTACATCATCAAAGGACCAAAAATGCTAAGGAAGTTTTTGTGTCTCATCATCCGCAAAAGGACAGACACCAAATCCTCAAGCTTTATTTGCCTTCTCTTCAATCCACTGTCATTTTAATCGTCATGAAAGATAGCAATCTCAATATCTTTCTCTGTTTGCTGTTGCACAAGTATTTATTTACTAGGGCCACTGGGGGAAAACAAATCATAGAGAACAAATGGCTTGATGCTCTCTCACATTCCAACCGACACAATGTTTGAAAATATTGCCTTGTGCACCACAGTCCTACAATTTTGAGTGAACTGTTCTGTTATTACAGTAGAGTGGTGTCCCAAGAAATAACATAGCCCCTAATGGAGTCCTTAAAAGTCTCCAATGCTCCAGAAAGATGTATAAGTTATCTCCCTCTCAAGAAGCTGGTGGTAATTCTTGCTTATAGGGGAATTAATAATAAGCTGCATAAATAAAAAATAGTACCTGTAGAAGATAGGTGATGTTTATATTAGCACAGCATATTCCAGGTACTGTAGAATGCATATATAGTTAGAAATGAATGGTCTGAAAATTACAGGGAAGACATACACACAAAAGGATTTAAAGTCCGATACTGACATTAAAGAATATAGTTAGAATTACAGTAGCCCTTCACACCCCTTCTTCTGTAATTAACAATGAATGAAAACCTCACTGCAATAAGATATTTATTGCAGAAAATGTAATTTTCTTCTGTGCTTTTTCCTCTGCTATTTAAATAGGAACACTTCAGGTGCATACCATTACTTGAGGTCAAGACTAAATCAGAATTTATTTTGATGCATGTTCAGCTATCAGTGTTTAGTACAGAAATGGATTAAATAATATCTTCAGATGAAAAACAGACTACAGATTTTGCTTTGACTTTTTTGGGGACTTTATTTTTTAAAGTGTGTTGGCTAGCTCTCCTGAACTAGAGCCAAATCATTTTTAAATTTAATTTTATTAACTAATTTTTAACCCACCCACAAAAATGCTATTTGTGTGATAACAGCATGTGCAAGAATTCCTAAGGGATATGGAAATTAATCCCACTTCTGTGAAAAGGCCTTTTAATAACTCATATGTTATTTTACCTTTTGAGTTATCAGTAGGCTTTCCTCTAGCATTTTCTAAGGAAATCTCCTTGTAGTTTGAAAGGGAAGAAAAAAAAAACCCAGTTAAAAAAAAAAAGGAGTAAGAATATAGGAGTTTGTTCATTTAATGTAATTTTGTGCTGGTTATACAAAGCCACCTGTTTTCTAGCACCCTTTAAAATCATGGTCCAAGAAGCAGCCTCAGACCCATCAAAACATTCTGCAGTGTGTGCGCCCATTCACAGGGTTTGTTGTAGTCATCAACATTTCGTTTGCTCTTCTGAATGCCAGCACAGTAAGATTCTGACTGCTGCAAATCCTCATGTTTCCACCTTATTCCCTTGCTCTTTTCATATGCACATATGTCACTGACAATTTCTTCTCTTTCCTTACTTCCTTCCGTCCTTTTTTCAATAGTGCTCATGGATCAATAAGACATCATGGCACTGTATGGAGCCTGAGCGATTTCTCATACAATGGCTGCTGTGACCATGTTTCCATGGGAATTGCAAATCACCTTTTAAGAAGGAGCTGAAGATATTTTCAGCCACAGAGCCACTGCTGCTACAAGGGCACTGAACCTCAGAAAAGGCCCAGAAACCTGAGCTGCTCTGGAGCTTGAAAGGAGCTGCTGCAGTGACGGCGCTTGATGGATCTTAGCCTTGATTACAAGAGCAGACTACTACCACCATGATTGATGAAATCCTGCTTCAAACAGAAGATGAGAAAACAATGAAAGCTCTGACTACTGTGTTGGGGGAGGAGGGATGCAGGGAACCAAGGCAGAAGGAAAGTAGTCAGGAACCTGATCTAATGTCAGGGAAGCACATAGGTTTATGGCAGCTGAGAAGAAAGAAATTTTTTTTCTCCGTCAGTTTTCTAATGGGTACAAAATAAGAATTATATGAACTACAGTCATCAGTTTATAGAGAAATCTATTACTCTCTGGGATCAAAAAGTGAGCACCAGTTGTGAATAATGGTTTCAGCCTGTGGCTTTGAGCATTAAATCCCATTTTTCAACCAGAAGGGCAGTACTTTTCCACTATCACCTCAATGACAAGTTTGTGTTTGGTTTGCCAGTGACTCCTTTTGCTCCATCTACGCCCTCTTTTTTTCTTATGCAGCTATGTTCAATCTTATAATTTGAACTTTCAAAGAAGTTGCTGTCTGCAGTCTCATTATGCACATTAAAAATAATATTGTTAACCATCTTTTTCACAAGTTCAACCAAGATTACTCTGAAGCCAATGAAGATTGTTTCCATTACTATAAACCAAAGAGAGATAACTCTTTCAATTTTTAAATACAAATTTTCTTACTCTTACTTCAGACTTTCTATGTTGTTACTAATTAACAAGGGGCATGTTCTAGGCCATATGAAATTGAGATTTAGTTTTAGTTTAATTTTATGTGAACACAAAGGGTATAGGTGGCTAATGCAGTAACCTTTCACTTCTGGAGGCTTAGACTGGAATTTGGTTTAAATTACAAGTGAAATGAGTTTAGTGGTCTCATCTTCACTTTTAGCAAAAACTATTCTCATTAAAAAGCCACTCTGCACTAACTTCTAAAAGATACAGCTTTTTCCTAGATTAAAACCAGTGCTGTATTAGGAATTCTGGGCCTCAAAAATGAACTGCAAGTACAGGGTTGTGTGAAGATGCTGGGTTAGGAGAGGTATCTGGTTGAATCATGCTTAACACTAATTAACCATATATAGATGTCCATTATACCAGCTACAAAATTCTAATTAACTCAAAAACTACACTGCAAACACAGAGGGGAGTACAAGATAATATGAACAGATGCAACATGTGAATACTGTACCTCCCAGAAAAAAACATGAGAATTTATAAACTGCTTGCACTTCTGTAATAATGACACTGACTAATTTAAAGCACTTACCTCCTTCCTTGTCCCCAACCTAAACAACACCTATAGTCAGGTTGTGCATGATCCTCACCTTTTAGGCCTACTGAAAGGATAACATGCAAAACACGTCACTACACAGAAATGGCTGTAGCTTGCTTTACCTCCCTTGTTAGCTCAAATTCTACCTTGTAAAGAATCCAGACGAATACATCATAAAACTTTGGTTTATAAACTCTCCACTTGGTTTTGTGCAGCATGATTGCTGTGCACTAACTGGAGTAAAACGATCTAATGTGAGACCCAGTGACTACTAAAAGCTGGATTGTAGCTTAGTTTGAACACTGATCTCTTGTACTAGAAAAAAAGAGAGTATTTGGCTAAACATAATGATGCAACAGTTATTGCTCAGGCAAAATCATTGCTTTCATTTCTTCAAGTCATTTGAGATTTGTTTCTTGAAATAAATACAACACAACATATCAATCTCAGGTAAAAACCATATACTGAGATAATTTCAGTTTCAAATAGAAGATTTATTTTTCTAGCATCAAACCAGCCCCTCTAACATGCCCATTCAGATTTTCTTCCGGCTTAAGTTTCATATGAAAATCCTATCTTCTGAACATATTAAAAATTTTAAAAATTTCATGGGAATAGCATTTTCTCAGCTTTATTCATGCTCATGAAAAACAGGAATTACATCCTCTTTATTGACTGCTTTTTACATAAAGGGGAACCTTTATCCATAGAATGGCCCAAGCTACCTCCCCTACACACAAGTGAATTACATACGTGCATATAGTTTCAGAAAATATAGTCAGATTTCTTTGTAGTCTCCCTTCATCTGAGCTGAGCACAAAATTAACATGTCCAGAGTCACCAAGTGATGCCCTTGAATTGTCTGCTAAGGAGAAAACAGGACAACTTTGGGTGAAGGCAAAGGCAGGCGAGGACCTGATTTTCAAATGCTCAGAAATGTTGCAAATATCTTAACAAAAGGAAACTGCAAATTTAATTCTCTGTAGTCTGTGATAAAGTTAATATATTACGAATTTCAGATTTTGTGTAGTGACAGAGTTGCATGTTAATGCAAGCAGAATACTGTCATTACCAAAAGTGCTCTTGGAAGCTGGGCTGCATAATGTAGATTTATTAGAAGACATATTGTAAACATGACTATGTTTTCTTCTTTCAGAATATACCCACTATGCTGAACAGAATAGCATTGTGTTCTACTTTTGCAGTATTAAGACTACTAGGTATTAAAAGTTAAATTTGCTTGATCTGTAGAAACTCTGTGAATTTGCATTAGCTCCAGGTATTTTCAGGCACATGTGGAGGTGGAAAGAAATTTATCAGGCAAAAGCAAATCAATGCTTGTCAACTTGGACGCAAGATTTTATTTGGGGTCTATTAAATCCCCTACAGCACAGTCCTTACTTAATAGGGTAGTTGAAAACCATGTTTAGTTCCCCAAACTCCAGAAGACAGGGACAAAATATCCTCTAATTTCAGTGGTCACAGAAAGGGGAAGTACTTCTTAGGAACTAGTTAATGATACAGAGAGAGCTACACAGATGAATGGAAGGAAAATAGACATGAAAACTTTCTAAACATACACTTTCCTATTGGAAAGCTAATTTTTAATTATGGAACTGTTATACTTTGACTGGTATAAGTTATGTAAGAATATTTCCACACAAATTGCATATCCTGAACATTACAAATACAACAGATCAAGGTTAAGGGACAGTGTAATTCTAACAAATTTAGTGACAGGTTAAGATCAAGGGATGTCTTGACATTCTCCTCAGAAAGGTCAATCTAGCAGGTATGCGATGTAAAAATGAAGACTCTGCCATCATTGCCATGGCAAAAGGTCAGACACAAGCTGATTGGTGATAGAATTATCAAATTAACCAATCGATGTGTGTGAGTAATAGATGTAAGCAATCCTGGGGGAGAGCCACAGGGCAAATGCCAGCTCATCAATAACACATTGCCTAGGAAAAGAAGATCCTCTCTTCAATCCATGTCCTTTACATTAGCAGTGGTATCAAGGAATTAAAAGAAAAATCGAAAGCAACAGCTTTAAATATGCTTTCAGACTGTATACAGCATTCAAATCTTTCCAAAACAAGTTCCATAAAATGCTGTGGTAAATAAGAGCTTGCTAGCAATCTAAAGAGAGGAGGCACCAAGAAATCCTATTATAAACAGGTAAACTCAGAGACTGAAGGATTTTTATATATCTGACACCAGTACAGACTTTATTAGGAATGCTATTTTACCTGTGGCAGTCACAGACACACAAATCTCATGTTTGATTTTGTGGCAACTTTTGCACGGCACAATTAGAAACAGATCACAAGTATTCTGAGGATTTTATGAATAGGATGCAGCAAGTATATGAGTAATCCTTTAGCTGTAAGTAATATCTTAATGCATATTATATATATCTTTTTGTATCTGACTGCTATTATGCCAGTTTCTACACAGCTCAAAGGGCTAAACCCAGCAGAAGCTCTCTATGAGTGCTCAAGAAGGCAGACAATGTCTTTGCACAGCAGAAGAGGGCTCCAGGTAAGCAAAACAGCAAAAGTGAAACAAAGAACCAACCTAGCTGGTCTCAAGTTCAAGAGACATACATTTCACAGAACATATGTCAACTGCAGGAAAACAGACTGAACCACATTCCTAGATAGAGGGTTATCTAAAATCAGTAGAACTGTCTAAACTTTGATGAAAATGTTAAGCACCAGGGTGGGCTAAGTACATAAAAGCTGCTTTGTTATTTTAAATGCTTTTTTCCCATTATCTCTGTATTTCTAGGCATAAATAAACAACGAACATTTCAAGACCCTCACTTGCTAGTGATATTTTCCAAAGGGAGATGCCCACTTGGAGCTCTAAAAGCCTGCACAGCATCTCTATGGAATCCTGGGAGAGCAGCTCAGGGTATGCACCTGGGGCTCAGCTTCTCTGCAGCTGGAAACAGGGCAGCAGCCTGATCCCTGCGCCGTGTGCTCCACTGAGACACAGGAAAGGTGAAGGTACACTTTATCCTGCACGTTGATGAGCCAGAGTCAGGATGTCAGATGTGACAAAGCCTCTGTCTGTACTAGCAACAACAACTGCTAAGGAGATAAACATAACAGCATGTTGGCTGGGATTCCTTATTCCTTCCAGTGACACCCAAGCTTCAAAAAAAGCTAAGCACAGTGGTCTCTGCACAGTGAACCAGAGCTGGGTTTGCCATACATTACTTGGCCACCACCTTCTAGAAAAGCCTAGAAAGGATCAGTGGCTTGCAGATCTTCTACCTGGTTATCCCAAGTCTTTACACCTCTTCTTGTCCCCTACAGCTACACCACTCAGTTGCTACCATGAGGTGTTCCTACTTCTCCTCACATAGTTCTGCTTCTGAGAATCTTACTTTATCTCCAGCAATGTCTCTGTTATTGTGGCAATGGGATATTGCTATTATCACAGTAGGGATGGTAATATGGTAACTCTCAGAGGAAGAATCCATTCTGCCATCAAAAGGCGTGCGTTACTCCTATTACTGTTAATGGCAGCCATGTACAGGTATCAGCACCAGAACAGGTCTCTAAGTGAGCACAATTACAGCCCCCACTGTGAAATTCACTGAACACAATTTTCATATTGCTTTTATTATAGATATACATAGCACAATAAAAGAAAAACATACCGATTTGACTAGGATACCAATTTGAATATGAGTTAGTTTCCTTACAAAAGAAGTCTTTCTGATATTTTAAATGCTTAATTTTCCCTAATGTATTGTTTAAAATGTAGTTAATATTCTCCCTCAAAAAGTACAAAAAGCACAGAAGCATCTGAGATTGTGTATTTATCTGTAGGATGTGTGGAGTTTTTGTCAATGAACTATCAGCTTGGGAAGAATGAATAAGTATGGCACCACTGAATACCATAGTGGCCTATTGATCCAGTTTCCTTGAAGATCCAGCTCTGCATTGCCCTCCCAACATATGACAGTATGACTAGCAATGCCACTTTTAAGCACTTGAGGATTTTTGTATTTATTTTATCACATTTTGTCTGATCTGCAGTTAAAACAATTTAGATCTATAATTTTAATAGGTCGTTACCTAAAAACCTGAGAAGATTACAGTCATGGGCTGTGGGAGCTCTGAGTGCTGCTCTGCCCAGACACAGAAGCTCTCACTAGTAATTTTACATTGCAGTGGCTCCAATCAATCTCAAAGAAAACAGAATGACAAATATTTATCAGGTAGTGTTCCCAACTCGGTTGAAGTAGAGAAGCTAATGACATGAAAGGAAGCTTTTTTTGAAAGAACAGGATATCTACTTTTGAATTTCCAAGAATAAACAAAATCACAAGACTTTGTTGATTTATATATTGAAAACTACGTATTGGAAAAACTATGTCTTGGAAACTAGATATTGAAAGTATCTCACACTGTAATATGCAAATTTCTTTACAAAATGTGAATAAAAATAATGTCACTAGCATTTTAAAAATTAAATTACTCTACATTCCAATGCAGCAGATAAAATGGTCAATCTGTGATGACAAGTTCTCTTTAAGTATGCAGGGCTCTTAAAGAGCTGAAGTTCCTGGTATAGACCAGGATGATGGACACATTTGCATGTGTTAGCGGCTTGAACATTGATCAGAACATTTTATAGGCCTTATAAGATAGTGACCATCATAGGCACCTCAAGGCACTACCAATACCCAAATAATATAAAGCAGTACTTAAAAAGAATACAGAAATCAGCACACTAAGACAAAATGACCTTTGCTATAACAAAATTCAAAGGTTTATCATGCACAAATTCACTGATAGTCCTATTTAAAACAATCTAAGCTTTGGTTTACAAAAAGCTGTTGGGATGACTTATTTTGGATTGTGCTGCTGTACCATTTGCAGGCTGTGAGTACACACACGGCCTCTGCTATTTTATCACTATTCAAAATGACATGACAATGCAATGAGATCTGCTTTCTGATGTTGTAAGTAAGCTGTCATCCTTCCCTCAAACCCTACGGAAATATGGAATATCTAACCATCTCTGAACAAGCTCATGGTTCTAGATTAATGAACAGCATTAACAAGGCACTGATGTGAGGAAATACATCCTGCTTACAATGTCACTGCATGCTAGTCAGCAGACCTGGGAGAAAAATTAACAGAAAGAAAGCTAATAGGATGAAAAAAATCAAACAATTTTTTCTGTAAAGTCAATTTCAAGCCTATAAACATACTTAATACATTCCTTAAAAAGTAAAATTCAAAAATCCTGTCATTATGTAATACTATAATATATATATATATAAATTATGAAAACTTGGAAAAAAAACCCCCTTTACATTTAACAAAATGCTGTTTACCTGTATGTGGAACAAATGTACACAGTCTTTGGTGCAGGGTGGACACAAAATCTATAATATCTTATTACTCTGTCTTTGTTTTATGGAAAGAGAATCTTTTTCCTTAGAAAATAGGATTCTATGAATACAGTAAAACCAGGACAATGCTGCATCCTCCTATAAAACAGTGAAGCCTTTTGATGAACGGAATGTAATTTTAATTAAAAATTCTATTCTGCAACATTCTGCTATAGGGTTTCTAAAATATATGGAGGGCACTGGATTTTCACTGATGAAAAATCAATAAAAACAGATCAAAAATGCTGAGAGACTGAATAGGATTTGCACGTTCTGTTTGAATCTCTGACTGAAAATCGTATTGCAAAACAAGCATGTACCACTCAGCAGGAAACACTGGAATCTAATCATTCACCCCTGTTCTGAGCCTGCCCAATTTATAATACCTTCTTGGGGTTACTTTTCTAAGGTTGAAATTGTAGCATTTTCTTGTGTGCCACAGACAAAAGTAAAGCACTATTTTAACTCAGCCACTGCCAAACCAGAAAGTGAAAAATCATGTCATGTTCAGGAGTGAATATTGTTGTTGCAGAGAAATACAATGTAAAGATTATACTAATACAAACTGTAATCCTCCCCAATGGAACACTGCATGAAATATGGTGTTTTCCCAATTGCAGCCTGGTAAACGCTATTAAAATTCAGAATCTGGGTTTTTTTTTTTTCTTTCTGCCACCTTTTTTTAACCCTGTAAAGTTGCTTCAAGAGCAGAGTCATTGACTACCAACTCCCACAGCCTTCACTATCAGCCAGAATGCTTTGTCAGCAAGCCTTTTCCTGCTCCAAAGAGTGTGTTTAAGGAGTTGCTATTTCATATAACCTAGCTTTGATGTTGTGTAACAGTAGCCCTGTAAAATAAAACAAAAAAATGATGGAAGTATTGATCATTGTTCAATAGTAAAAAATGATTTAATATTTAAAATATTAATTTCTGCTTCTCTCTTTTTAAGAGATTTAAAAGAGACAACCAAATCCCATGAAGATTTTCTTGATGCTAAATGCAACTTGTGTCAAAGCTGAATTTGTACAGTAAATAAAGAGCAATTGTAAATAAATGGACAATGTTATAAAGAAGGTAAAATGAAGCAAATAATTTCTGAATTTTCTGAAGATCAAGTTGAAAAAATAAGGGGTACTTTCAATGCTAGTATGCTTAATGTGTCAGACGAAGGCAGGCAATCTTAAAAATCTAAGGGCTATTAAACATCAATGGAATTTCATCATCAAACTTCCTTGTCATCCTGTGAAAATTGTAAAGGAAGAAATACAGGGAACTGAATGCTACTTCCAGTCACATACTGCAGCTCCTAGCAGAATATTTTGTTCATGTTTTTCCAAATAGTGCACCCCAATAGGCAGGGTCTGTAGAGGCCTTGTATTTATGCTACCAGCATTTCAGAGGGCTGTACTTCACACAAAATCTAATCTGGTCCTGTGGACTGAATAATAATAGTCCTTAGTAGCTGGTGTGCATTAGTTGACACTTCAGGAACTTTGTGCTTTAGTTTCACCCAGAAAGGAGTTCAAGGGCTCCAGGACTGCTCCATGATGTGAAATGAATCATGGTGGTGAGGGGGTGATGAGCACCACATCAGAACTGCACCCCTGATCTAAAGTAAAACACTGATGTAGGTTCACCATCTGTCGATTGGTTGGATATGGGTTCCTCTATAAAGTTAAAATTTTTCAGAGAACTCCCACCAGAGACAAAATTCTGCCAGGTTTGACATATTATCCCATGTGCCATAAAACAGGATTTAAATAGATGCATTTAGGAGAAATCATTTGTTTTAAGACTTGTTTTAAGATTTTGAATCTATTATGGTTTCTTGCAAACAAATATTTTAATTTTTCAAAATGAAGTTGCACTGTATTTGTGATGCATTTGTACTTAACCCCCCCCCCCTTTTTGTTTCTGCAAGCAGCAACTTGTCTCTGTCTGCACAACAATGTCATCTGTTAAGTAGAATGGGTGAAGTACATTTCATATTCTTCCTTTTGGAGTTCACTGTACCCTCTAATTATATTAGCTCATTGCTAGTACAAAAATATGTCATGTGTGTTCCCGAAAGCCAGAGTTTCTCTTCTTTTTCATTATTTTCAATTGTTTTGACTGAACCTTTAGATGTGGCATTACAAAGTATATAGATAAATTCATAAATGAAGCATGACAGCATAACCATGGGATAATAATGGGTGATAGCATCTTGTTGTTTACCTCACTGAGCCATTGTGAGGATTAATTAGTTAATGGTCATAAAGCAGAGTGCACATGCAAAACACTTTACAAGTGCTAGATAATATTACATATGATATACAGAGCAATACCACTACTGCATATGGCATAAAGTGGAAGCACTCAATCATTATATTAACCTGAGTCTTTCAGGTAGTAGAATCTGTCAGAGGGAAATAATGGTTGACTGCATCACAAGTATCATTAAACCTTTCAGACAGTTATTCTCTTTGCGTGTATACATTCAAGCCTGTAGGTAATAAGCACCAAGTACCACTAGTGATCTAAGGTAAAACTGCAAACACATTTCCCAATTCATCACAATAATGTTGATAGCTTGGATGATAGGAGTGTTTATTAGCTTCCTGGTACATTTATCTGTAGGCTCACTGGGATTCTGGGACAAAAAGGAAACAATGGCCTAAAATGCAATATTGAAACGTAGATAAAATTTGGTTCCAGAAATTAATATGGGCAAGGCTTTACTAGAGAGTCAAGTGGCCTCCTCAGCCACAGCCTCCCCTTGACACAGCACTAAGAGCAGTAAGATGTTAAATGAGATTTTGGTGTCAACTGTTCTTTGGGCAATGTTTAGAGCAAAGCCATTTGGTTCCCTGCTCATGAAACAGCTGTCACTATACTCATGGCCATGATTCTTAGTGCTCCAATTGCAATAATACTGACTGTGGATAATACTGACAGATATAAACTGAGTATAATCTAAGCACACACTTCTGAATATAAGTTCCATCTTTTTCTAAGTATTATTAAGTTGAGGGAAATATTCAGGTCTTTCTTAGTTTCTGATGCTATAACTGAATGTTGTACTCTTTGGAAAATATTCATGGAGACATTCCTGTGAAATATTCCTGTGAAAAACCTTGACAAGAAATCAGAGAATTAGATAAAACATAAAAATTGACTTTTAATTTTCAATACATATATACATTTGAAATTTGTGCATGATGCTCAACAGCTTTATTTTTCATGAAGGAGACTGCATTGAAATAGAGGTGAAAATTCTGAAGTTGGATGAAATTCTCTTTTAGGTTTGATTTTTTAATTACTCTTTAACAGGAATTTAAGAGAAGGAAAAATTATTGAAAAATTCCAAAGAAGCACTATGAATGGAACTGGTAAGTAATTTTTGAATTCAGTTTTGAAAACTAGCATAAATTTAAATCAATTTAAATTGGATAAATTATATTACAATTATAGTTCAATGAAATACAATAATTTCCCCAATGTTACAGAAATCCTTCTCAAGGTTTATATCTCAGGAACTCCACTAATCCCAATGAAATATCTTTTTGCTAATTTTGAGACTGAAGATAAGTCAAAGAGAATAGAAATATGGTTGAAGACTAAATGAGATTCTTATAGGGATTCATAATGAAGATACAGGATTTCCTGTCACCATGATTTGTTCAGTTATTTCGGGATAGATCTGTTAAAAATCTGGGACAATTTCAGATAAGAGGGGTGAAGGCACAAATCAGTTGTCAAGAATTCTAATAATAAACTCAATGATTTCAACTATATTTGTTATATTTCTTGTTCTGGCAGTTGCTATACTATTATTAATCAACTGATGTTCTTAGATTACTATCCTGAAATTACTGTTGCCCTACCCAGAAAAAAAAAAAATTAGGGATTTCCTAATGCTTCACATGCAATATTTTCAAGGTTAAAATACTAGATGTTAATCTAAAATACTAGATGTTTTAAAATACTAGATGTTCATCTAGAAAAAAAAATTATTCTACTGATATAAACTAAAAAAACCCTAAAAAACAAAAAACCAGCAAGTATCAATTTGAGATTTAAGTCTAGTCAGGAGCACAACTCCTACTGGTTTTGAATAAATCAGAATTTAATCCCTAAGAATGAAGGCTTTCTAGTGATAAACTCTACTAATTTGTTATATTTTCCTTTCTATATTGCCTATATGATGATTTTGCAAACATTTCAAAGTAAACCACTCACAACATTTTTCATAAAAATCTCTACCATAAAAGCAACAGAGTGAATGCAAATGACAATTTCATTCACTTCCCTGACTCTTTCCTTATATCTTTTCAACACCGATTTACCAAGTCCAGGTACAACATATAACAAACAAGCCAGCTACTATAAGCTGCGACAGAAGTATCTCCAAAAGCTTAAAAATTTCAGTAGAGAAATTTTTAAGCTTTTGGAGAAAACATCCCTCAAATTTAAACATGTACACACAGAAATATCACCGGTGTAGGACTGTAACCCCAGGCCTGAAATGAAGCTACCTGTTATATATTTGATTTGAATCCCATTGCAGGTAGGCACTGTTTACCCAATTCCTTTTAAAAAGGTCATGTTTTTATATGCGCTTTCTATTTCTCAAAAAATCTATAAACAGAGATATAAATATATTTTAGAAGCTAGTTTGTTTATTTCTGTAGTCTTCAAACTGTGAGCTTTTATTTCTTCTTGATAAAAACAATTGCATGCACTTCATTAGGTAACTTCCACTAAATACCTAGTGGTGGTAATATGGATTTGTACTTTGTTCTTCATCCACACTGAAATTTCAGCCTTTATATAGTCATGTTCATTGCTTTGGTACCTATGTATGGCAGAGAACTCATACTCTAAAATCTCTGGGAAGAGCCTGTAAAAAAGAAAAAACAAAACTCTATTTCCCTGTATCACTTTGTCTCCTATTCCCCAAACTCATTTCTGATGAAATAATTTGCCCTTTCACTTTCTGTCTTCTGCAAATATATTTGAAGAATATTTTACTGTTTCCTGATATATTTCACACCACAACATTCAGTATTTCTTTTAGCTCTTCTAATTATCCTTTTAAATTGCTCCTGCTTAGGCTCATAGATCTCCCAATCCTCTCTTAAGTGGACTGCCTACATTTCTTCTGAAGTCTTCAGTTTATTGCTCACAGTAATCTTTTAGTTGCTATTCCCCACTTGACTAGATTGACTGCCTTTCCATGATTTCTTTTCTTAAAGTTTCTGTTATTCTGTCTACACTGTTATTAATAAATATGTGATCTTGCTTGTAGATATACTAATGCTACTCTCTGCTTTATAGCCAGATTGAGCACTGCAACTTTTTAACACAGGGTCAGATTTAGAAGAGATGTATTAGTATGTGCAAACCTTTTGGCAGGTGAGTAATAACGTGGATATGGATGGAGCAAGCTGACAGTTTAACCATTGGCTTCAACAATTCAAAATCAGGCCCATCTTCAAGAGCAAAAAGGAAAGGAGAGCAAATGCAGAGACAAGACATTTTATTTCTAAAACTAACTCTACCTACCACAGCATCCTAATGATTTACAAAGTTACTCCCAAGGTATGCTAGGAATGATTGACATCATTCCTCCACAAAATGGAAGAAATTAAGGGGGATCACATCCTTTCATTCTACAAGAGGATTTTCAACCTTGTTCCACTGCACCAGAGCAGCCTTTGGAAATTTAATCTATATGATTCATCTGTGTTTGCCAAGAAACTCCAACAATCCAGGTTGTTTCATATTCACAATTATACACTGTAAGTCACAAGCATGGAAATAAATTATAATTAAATGACTATGCGTTCTACACCATGAAAGAACTTCTAGTATATTTTTATTGACAGAAAATTATGACAAAATCACCTTTTGACCTCCAGTTATAGTTATGTACTGTGACTTTTTTTCTTAAAGTAATTATTAATTGCATTGTTATGCACCATCAAAGCAGAAAAAGGATTGGAAGCTCTGTATTTAAATAAATTAAGGAATATCTGCTGTTGAATAATTAATTATTTCATCAGGGCTACATTCTCTAAGTTTGTTCTTTTTGAAATGTGGGAAAAAAAGTGAAAGTAAATGCTAAACTGCTAATAGACTAGATTTAGTAAGTGGCTATGGGTCACAAAACCAAAATCATAAAACCATTTGTGCAGCATGTATTTGTAAACACTTACATTTTGTGCATGTATAACCTTATATGAACAGCATTAAAAAACTTCTGCTTAATACCACACAAATGCTGCGATTCCTCTTGCCCATATTCTCATTAAACTTTAAGTTACTTTGGATATAAGATTTCAGAGAAGATGATAAAAGTTAGAAAATGAGAAAGATAACACATTTCATCCTGTAATTCCACAGGTGTTGCTATATCTTAAACAGCTCTGCGGGGATTGGATGGAATCCAATTTGCCATCATTTATTCACCAGCGTACTCCTTATACTGTGTACTTTTTTTATTCTCATTCACTATTTACCCAATTATATCTACCCTTATTAGACCCCTGCTGAAGGCAGCAAGGCAGTTCCAGCTATGGAAGTCCCATAGCTTAACTTAATCCTATTATCTCCAGATAAACGGGGATGCATAGGGCTCTAGATGGCCAAATTCAGCTCTATTCTCCCTTCCCCATGAGGAAAAAGACTGTTCCTCATCCCTATGCCTGATGTAATTAAGATCTGGAAATATGCCCATTCCAATTCTTATCCAGTAAAAGCATCACTGTCAATGTTGAGAAATGAACTGCGGTTATGATGCAAAGAGTTGACACTTCAGTGACATTTACTGATGTGTTAGGCCTTTACACTGGCTTGGCTCTACGTAGCTTATGTCTTCAGGAATTTAAAATGCCTGCCTAAAAATCTAATAAGAGGAAAGGGAATACAATAAAAGAAAAAAATTGAAAGTATTGACAAGCAAAGACTTTATTATCTCCATTGTATTTGAATAAATATAGATTGTCATTAAATTCTTGCAATACAACTATTTTACACAATTATAGAAAATGAACTGAATAGTAAAATAGGATCAATAACAGAAGTAAAACA
This sequence comes from Ammospiza caudacuta, assembly GCF_027887145.1. NCBI lineage: Eukaryota > Metazoa > Chordata > Aves > Passeriformes > Passerellidae > Ammospiza > Ammospiza caudacuta. Next base: position 40,205,980 of record NC_080598.1, on the reverse strand, counting down.
GTTACTGAAGAAAAGTTTTTCTCGAGTGACTCAAATAATGTAATAAACTCCACAGCATTTATATCTGCACAGAAAACACAAAAAACTACACCAAATACGGACTTGCACTGGATATCTGAAAAGAGCAAAAAAGAATAGCAAAGCGTGATAATAGGAGATTGCTAAATATTGTGAACTAAGATCTTCTTCCATGGTTTGACTTCAGTCATGCCCTTTTCTTTGAATGCACACCTGCACTCCACCTGTTCATCCCTCTTTATCCAAATTACTAGCACACCGAATACTGACTTTTGTACAGAAACTGGCAAGAAGATATATATCTAGATAATTAGAGTAATGAGCATGGTTTTTTTCATACAGGCCTGTCACTTTAATCTCTGGCTATTCCAATTCTAGCCCTTTTCTAAAGAGGACAAGTTAATCACACCAACTGGTTTCAGGACTGAGAGGAGATTTTATAATATAATGAAGAATCTACTAGGCTAGAACAACTACACTAATATTCTCCAGTAACCTAAATCAGATTTTAACCCCAGTCTCCAGAGGTGAATGCTTTGTGCAGTTCTAATAATACAAATGTGTAAATTTGTAATCAGACTCCTGTGTAGAGCTGGTTTTTTATTTACTATGAGCTTAGCTGAAAGGTTCCTAGGGACTGAAGATAGTTGGGTTGTAATCCTGTCATTTGGTGACTTAATATTTTTATATTATCATGACATTAGCATAATTCTGACCTCTATTTTGCAGCATTTTATGTTTTTCAGGCACTAGTTTTGATGCTGTACTCATAGTGTATAGAATCAACAAATATTCACATCGTTCCCTATTTTACTGAACATTTGGTCTGAAGTATTAAGTCTGATTTAATGTTATTAGTGCCTCAGAATAGTGCAAAATACATGAATGTAGGCATTCATCTCTCAGTTTACCATATCACTGCCATAAAATGCTACTAAATGGGTGATAAACGTTTGTTCTCCCTTTTTCTTTCTAATTCTTCCTACTGAATGTTCTGCCTCTACCCAGACAGCTTGAAAACTGATGCCAACTCACCCATGTAGATCAATCATCAGGGTTTTTCTACTTGCCCAACCTGCAACTGAGCAATTGAGGTTGGTTCAGTTGCAATCCCTCATTAAAACTACACTCAAAGTAACATCAACCTTTAGGTGTAATATTTGGATTCAATTCTGAATATTTTTTGAGACCAAAGAATCAATTAAAAATTTCACAATCTATTTGCCAATCTATGGCAAACTCCAAAGTTTCCCCCCTCTCTTATTAAAGAAAATATGAGAAATGGAAATATCATCATATATTGCTCGACACTCAGCAGCTTTACAAGCAAATATCTGAATTTTTGATTGTGGAAATGTATGAAAGATGAGTACACTAATGAGGACATGTCTTTTTCCTTTAAAGAAATTTGTTATTAAAGATTCTCATTTTGCAAAAGACCAAACTGGCAGGCTAAAGTCCTCAATTTTTATACAGAGATAGCATATTTTTCCTCACAGGCTGGCTACCTAATGTGTTTCAAGTTTGCATACAATATTGCTTCATTCTGATTCTTCAACTCTTAATATTTGTAATATGAGTCAAGAAAAGGCCAGGCTGAAAATATTTATGGTGATTGCTTCATGATATGGACATCTGCCAACAAATAAGTTCATTCCTTCAACCATTTCTAACTTATGTGAGATCAATATCCAGGCTCTCTAGCAATAACCTTGCATCTATAATTGATATTGTTTGTTGGCCTGTAGTGCTGTGAGCAATAAAAGAACTAAGGAAGGGGTGAGAGAATAAATATTCATCTAAAGAAGAAGTCTCGTGGAAACGTATCAATAAAGAAACAACATATGATGCAACTTTCAATGGAAACTTATAATGTGCTGGTCTGGGAACATAAAACAAGAAACGTTTATTATGGTCAGTCTCATATCTCAGCAAAAAGAGCAAATAAGGGTTGTCTTATGAATAGACTATATATGTAGCTCTGAGAAGACTGCCCTAATGGGTTTCATGATCCACACGAACCAACGCCAAGGAGTTGAACAGTTCCCATTACCAAATAGGTTAAACAAGAGTCAACAACTTTGTGCAAGTAAGAAGGAATTCATGGAAAGGAGAAAAGAGAAAACTGGGCAATATCACAGCATACATGGTGTCTGGGCTGCAGTGCTTGTGTGGCAATGATCATACAGATGACATCACATAAAAAATACCTTAGTTTGTGATATGAAATAACACTTTTATTAAATGACCCAAGGACACTGAGGATGAGTTGACAAAATACATTTTATGCAACTCTGAATTATACTGAAAACCAGGATTTTGGAGAGAACTTCAGAGTGGTAGATCAATATTTATTTGCTTTCTATTTTTCTTCTAACCATAACTCTCTACTTACTTGGCCCAGTTAATTTATGAAATCAACTCTAGATCAGAGAAATTGACAAGCACTCATTGAGGAAAGGATATTACCGTTTAAAAGCATTAGGGATAGCAGTATAAATGATATATATTTTGCTGTTAAGTGACTCACCATAAAGTGAATTACAATCAACATAGATTGGATGTATTTTAATGTGTCAAAAATAATTTTCTGTAACATGCAAACTTTTGGTTTCATGGTCATTCTTAGTAACATAGCTCCCCTCTTCTTTGTCAGTTTTCTGGTCTAAATCCATTTTTAAGCATATGCTTTTAGAGAATTAATTTGTATTTCAGTTTACGCATCAATATCCTTTTCATATGAATACACATTACCACAAATCTTTTCAACTCATCTAATCATCATATTTGCATTTTTCAGTTTTGGCTTCCTTAAAATTAGTGAAGAGAAGTATCAAAAAGCTTGTTCACTTTGTGAAGTCTTTCTTTTCAGAGCACACCCTACCACTATACCACTAACAGCTACACAAGTTAGAAATAGTAAAAAAAAAAGTTTCCATGAGCATGCAATTCACAGAGAATATAAAAAGAACATGATAACATATTCATAAAAATCACTTTGAAGTCCTCCTATTTAGGGGAATACAACTTTTTTTTTTTTTTTTTCCACTAGGAAAACAAGCTCTGTGGTATTGTTCTGTTTGTTGGTATAGCTGCCTCACCAAAACATGAACTTAGTGACCTATTTACACAAAATTTAAGAAAAAGGTAGACGTCTCAGAGATACTGTGTGCCAATGAGCTTCATGAACTGTGTGGCTGTGTACAGAAAAAAAATCTAAATTCTGAAGAAAAAACTCAATCATGCTTTTGGACCCTAGAGTCTCCAGACTCACATCAGAGTAGACCATAAATTGGCTTCATTAACTTCATTGCTACTTGAATTATATCCTATAACATTGTTTTGATTTCTTTTACTTCCCTTGATAGGAGCTTATCAGTAAATGATTTCTATCTGTAAATATTGGGGTTTTTTCTTCAGAAAATTGCTGACAAGCAAAATCTTTTAGCTCAAACACCAACTCAGGAAGTCCCAGACTTAGATATCTTATGAATATTTCTTCATGCAGTATCCTCTAATTTTCAAGACACATAACAGATATCAAGAAATGTATGAATTTGAAAAGTATAACATTTTACATCCTATCTGTGAAGAAAGCATAGAACTGTTTTTGAATCTGACACTGATCTCTTGAATGATCACAGAGTATTTGGCTTGGTTGGATTAAAAAAGCTATTTGTACCATTAAGAAATAATTTTATAATGTGTCTTTTAATACCAACAGGGAGTACTACTGCTGTTATCGATGTAACAAAAATCAATTTTGATACATGTTCAAGTTATCATTAGTATAAATAAAACTGTTTTATCTCCATTGGCCCAATCCTGCCGTACATTAGCATCAATGGACGCTCTTCTGCCACAGAGTCAAAAGAACTGTGCTAAATAAACTTGGTAAGAATTTGTGCTTACAACCTATTCCAAAAGGTTAATAAAAGTTTCCACACAGAACTCAAGGCTGAGATTTAGATAAAGCAAGAAGTAGACATCAAATCACTACCAGGCCTTGTAGTGATGCTAAAGTGTATTTATGACATTAATTTTATGAGCTCAATAGCATACTCCAGCAGCTTTCAATAACATCCATCAGAATTATCTGTATGTTACCATGTCAGAACAGAACCTAGTAAACCTCTGTCATGAACTGAGAAACTTTTTTTAGAGCTCATGGGTGTTGGTAAAGACACCACATTAGCTACTGCTGAACGTGACAGATTGAATGCAGTTTATTTTCCGTGCTCTAGGAAGTTCCCAAACTAAGTTCTGGCACTTTCTGCCATGTGTCAGAATAACATTTACTACAGAATGCTCTGTTCCCTTGTTAAGCATTCAGACTGAACTTTCTTTTTTGGCTCACTAACAGAAGTCTGACCTATTTGCCTTTTGGAGGTATGCCAAGATGAGACTAGCAAGGTGCAAACTGACCTGCTCGGAGGTCACCAGCATTTGAAAAGAAAGGGTGGTCAGGTATTATGCTTGAGAGAAAATCACACACCAACTAACTGACTAGGTGGGATTTACGTGGATTATCATAGATCAAATTTTTAGAAGGAGTGTCAACATGTCAAATTTTCTTTAAGAGAAGGCAAGAAGTTCATCCAAACATTCCAAGGGCTTTATTTAGCATAACACCTTCTGCTCTGTGGCTTAAAAGGGCTACTACTGCTTCAAAAAAACCCACATGTTCTGTCAGATTATTCAAAAGGATTTAACTTTTGGGAGAAATGTTCTTTTCACCCAAACATTCTTTATGATTCCTGTAACAGTTTGCCACCTCAGGGCTGGACATGTTTATTTCAGGTTGGTAAACTGATTGCCTCATCTTCTAACCTCACAGGTTGCCTCGTAGTTCACACAGGTGGATTCTTCCTCAGTCTCTAAAGATTCTTGGCAATACACTTCAGATTTCATATTTATCTTTTTTTAATAAAATAAGACAATAAATTTCTAAAATAAGACATCACACAGCTATTCACTATTTAATTATTCTTAGATGGTACAAGTCAGCTTCAAAAATTTCGTACTTCTGGCAGACATTTGTTTTGTCCCACAGAGGCTTTCCTGGGTAAATTTTCTGTAAGATTTTATTTTATTTCATTTGCAAATGATGTTTCAGTTTATTCCATATTCCTTTTCACTTTATTCCATATTCAGTTTATTCCATATAAATATAGGGTAACTCCTCTAAGAGTCTGATATGCTCAGAAAGAAAGTCATGGGGCAGAAATGTCCAAATTTGACTGCAAGAGAGGAAAATAGAAATTCTACTGCAATGTGAACAGGGATGAATCACTACATGAAAACTTAGCATTGCACTGCATATTGTAGAATTATACACACTTTTTAGCAGTACTAATTTTTCCTTCTGCATTAGGCTTGCAGCATTATCCAGATGGCCTCACTTTCACTTACACTGCTACCTGAACAAAGAATTCTGGAGGAAGAGAATGCTGCTGTTACTAGTCTTTTGTGAGTTCATATCCCAACTTTCATATTTCAAAATATATTTTTCTCTTTGCATTTAAACAGTTTTCTATGTTAATTCAAATTAATTTAGTCAGTTTTTCCTTCACAATATTGAATTTTTATAAACTACATTTCTTTCTTATGTTTCCTTTCTGTACAGATATATATTTATGTGTTTATTTATTTATTAATTCAGAATTTTAAGCATTTCATGAATAAAATGTATTCTGCTATTTTTTTATAGAAGATTGTGAAAAAAGTTCTTTGCTCTTAGTCAGCTATTCTGCTGGTGTTTTCTATGTGCTTAAATTTTCTACGCCACTTGGCATTACCAAGCAAACCCATAAAAGACTCATCAGATACATAGCAGGGACATGGTCAGATGACTTAATCCAACAACATGAGCTCATTCTCATGTCAAGACAATGTTAAAGCTCTTCTACCATCTCCAAGTTAGAGCTGCACTAGATCTTCTTTTAATCTTACATTTCCACAACCAGAGTTTCAAAATACTGAAAATATTTAAGGCAAAGATTTACTCTTTAAAGTTTAATTCAAGCCTTTTTTGTCAGGCACTTTGTTTATTTTGTGGCTTTGATGATTTATCACACCCTGCTTATTCTCTTGGGAAAAATCAGAAGGAACAAAGACAACTTTGAGAGATTTTGACTTTTGGAGAACACAGAAAATCATTAATTTTAAATCTAAAGACTACTTATTGATTCTAATGCCTGATAAGTATTCAACACATGCTTTAGGTTTGCTTATATTAACACAATCACTGTTCGGATTTACAAAGGACATTTTCCGTTCTTCCGTATAGATGCTATTCAATACTTTGAACCTGTAAACAGGCACAGAGGGCAAGGTTTCTCTCTTAGCTCCACACCACGTGCCACCACAAACTGAACTGTAGATTGTGGAATTTAAGGAATTAACAGTAATGTTTGCACTTGATGGATTTCACAATATACAAACCTGATGTTTCAAAGACTGAGATCTATATGTTTGTAAGGCAAGACAAAATCTAGCAGTGTACAACATTGCCTCTCGAGTGAATTACAAATGACAACATCCTCAGTAAACAACTCAAACAAAATCTGAATACAGCTGATAGTGTACCAGTGAAAACCAGTGAAAGCTAGTCCATAGCACATGGAATGACTAGAAATATCAGTACTTATTTAGCCATTTAAAACCACTTGCTGTAGAAATGCACTTTAGACAAAGTACATGAACTCTCTTCTATAGCAGCTTCCATTTATAACAGGGCTGATGTTGCCTAACTTAGTGCAGATTTTGGCCATGGAGTCCCTCTGTACTTAAGATCTGCATCTAAGTTTGACCTTTGATTGTTAGAGGAGGTCATTCATTTCAAGACACATTACTGCTTTCTCTTGGGGATTCTGGAGGGAAAGGAAGTAGCCACATTTTGCTACTACCTAAAAGCTCAATACCTGAAACATGCTGACAAATTATGGTGAGTCAGCTCCTTACTATGTTTTCTCCTGTGGGGAGATACCCACAACTGAATATCAGGGGAGGGACCCCATGTTGGAGCAGGGTAAGAGCAGGGAGTCATGCCCTTGTGGAGGAAGGAGCCAGGGAAACAATTTCATGAAATGGCTGCACTTCCCCCTCCTCCTTTGCCACTGGCCCAGAGAAGGCAGAGAATTTAGAAGTCAAGCTGAGCCCAGGAAGAAGGGAGGGCTGGGGAGAAAGTGTTTTTGTAATTTGGCTTTATTTCTCACTATCCTGCTCTGTTTTATTGGAAATAAATTCAATTAATTTCTGCAAGATGAGACTGTTTTGACTGTGATGGTAATTAGTGAGTGATCTCTCCTAACCCTCGAGGCTTTCCTATCCAGTTAAAGAGGGGAGTGACAGAGGAGCTAGATGGGCACTTGCTGACCAGCCAAGAGCAACCCACAACAGTCTTCAAGCATTTTACTGGCTACCATAGAAATTTACACTGTACAAACAAAAATTCTTCATTTTAACTCATAAGACTCAACTCATTTCTTCCCATTCTCCCCTCATCCTATCAGGACAACATGGTATCTTTCTGAACCAGGTGGGGAAGCTTATTCTTCTTAAGGGGTAACTCAACAAACTGCCCATTTTTTTTTTTCAGGTTTTCCTTGGGACTTGCACACCCATGGTAGGTATGAAAAAACCATTATGATGAAAGACTTATCTGATAACATAATTCAGCCTTACCTCTTGTCTAGACATGGACCTCTGTCATGAATGGGTCTATCCACTTACAGTCCCTGTGCCTGTGTAATGACCATGATTATGACCCTGTTTATGATGCTTTGCTATTTGTCCTCTCAGGAACACATAGCAGGAAGTAACAAGCTCATTTATTGAAAAGTAACTTAGAAATAAACTTATAACTAAGTATTGGATAACAAAGTGCAACAGTCAAAGATACTGAAATGGAAATGCAGCTCAGCACCATTTTACTTGTAGGTTCAAATAAAATCAGTAATGGATTGATAACTCTCTAATCCTGTTGCACAGAAGGACTTTAAATAACAAGAAGAAGGATTTTTAAGCAGCAGCAGTTCCCTGGACCTCATATCCCACCTGACTAGAAATCAGAGCAAAGAAAAGAGGCAGAGAAAAGGCTTTTCTGTGAATGACTCTTACTATGTTCTTGATGGAGTGGAAGGTTTTTTTAGAGTCCACTTTCCTCATTCCAAACAGGAAGAAACAGTTTGAACACCCTCTTCTGAACTCACCAAAATCCCTGGGAATATTGATCTAATACTGATTTTTTTAACCTCCAACCCTTTACCAAAGGAATTAGCAATTTAAAAACTGTAAACCTTGATCTAGCCTGAAAACACTCAGATGGCAAAGTTTGATAGTTATTGTTGCCCTTCACATTTTGCCATCTCTGTATTTTTAACATGTATTAATGAGTCAAAAAGTTATGTTGGATGCAACTAGCAGATTTCTGGGGTCTTTCTTTACTAGCATGTTCCAGGTACTACACACTATTTCAAGACTTCCGAAGACATGAGATGACAAGCTTTCTAAAAATAGCTGTACTAGATGATCTGCACTTTTCAGTTAATACATGCTGTAAAAACATTAAACCCAGCCTATTTTCTGATTTTTTGATATATACATGTGTACAGAAATAGGAACACACAAACACAAGCATAAGAGAAAACTCAAACTAGAAATCATCTAAAGAAATTATTCATTTTGATATTCTAGCTCAGCAACAAGACAATCTGTAAGGGAATGTTTGGTATGTTTCAGCAATGGGTTAGTCTACTTGTACAGAAAGCAATGTACCTGTAACTTATTTATCTTCTTTTAACAATTGTTAAATAATCATTACAGAATTGAAGAAGGACTCCTATGCAAAGGCAGTTAACACCATCCATTCAACATCACAAATGGAAAGAGCAAAATATGTAAATTTTAAAGATTCAGCCAGGAGCATTCTCTCTGAAGAAGAGTTGAGAATGCAACTCAGATATTCAGACTCCTTGTTGGCAGTTCTAATTCTGCATCTATACTCCTTTTAAGTATAATATTATTCTACAAGTACCCATTCTACAAGCACAGAACCACCCATGATTCAGAGGCCAAGCAGAAGACAAGAATGGAGTATATCATGATGCATGAATTATTTATATGAATTTTTATTGGGAATTTTGGGGAGTAATGGCAACTTCATACTTCATATATTGCAACTGAGTTTACAGAAAGGATGTTGCTTTCTCCCAGTCTTTCAGAAACAGTGTTTTCCTTCAAGGCATCAGTTATTTTTTAGTAATTCACTGTCCTGCTTAAATGGCTCAGATTTTCAAAGTGTCTTAGGCATCTTTCTCTCATCATTGACTGAAATCAAATCACATTACTCTTTCAATTCTGTGCAGAAATATTGTCCACCAGCCACACTGAATTATTTTCTGTAGTTGCAGAATTTTTAAAAAAAAACAATTTTCCCCCCTTTGGCTCATTGTGAAACTAAGATCAGTATTGTCCTTATGCTAGTAATTTTTAATTGCCATCAGATAGATGATGGTTTAGATTTGCAGGAAATCAGCTTTGTTGATGTATTAGAATCTGTAAAGCTCTTTCCCTCCTGCTTGCTGATCAGAAGCAGCACTTCTTGAAACAGATTTAATCAGAAAACAGTGAAACAGAAAGTTAAATATTGCCTCTATTATTTCCTAATGTCATCCTTCACAGAGTTAAGCAACCACTAAATGTTGATAATTTTCCTGACGTGACTCTTACTGCTTAAAGAGTCTATCCTGTTTAAAAATGTCATGCATGTTGCTATTTCTACAGTTTTATAATTTGTCAACAAATCAACTACCTGTTTAGCAGCCCTCATGAGGGATTTAAAATAGCTGCCATGAAAATCCTGTGCATTTACTATTTTTATAACAAACTTGATTGCCACCTATGATATTTCAAAGATCACTTCTCATATAGACATCATGCTGGAAATTAGATGCAGGGCTTTGCTTTCCATGGAACATTATGCAGCGGCACTCTGGCTAATAAATCTTTGTAGCTAATGCATTCCAGATGGAAGCCATGTCTCGCAGATTTAACCTTCCTAAACCCTTCCAAAAATTCCTCCCATCAAAAGCTCTCTGAATGAGATATGTTTGATTGAAATAGGATCATCAATACATGACATCTAAGTAATAGTACAGATGATTACTGCCTGCAGAAAATTGCCATGTCCCTTCACACAAAGATATTGTCTTTGCACAACCACGGGGCATGAAGATGGACCTTATAGCTTCACCAAATAATTTAAATGCTTTTTCTGAACTCTTAGTGGCATTAACAAATGCTGTAAAAAAAAATCCACTTCTGTCTCTTTAACTTGGGTGTGTGCACAAATACTGCTAAAAAGAGGAATCAAATCTCTCACAGAAGCCACTAATTAACATCACGGTTTAATCATGTCACCAGGTTTAGCCAGTCTACATCATTAGTTTGTGTCAGACAGAAGCAGTGAAACATCTAAACACCTACATGTAGATCCTTATGAAATCAGTCATGTGAAGTGGTAAGGTCAGTGCTAGACAAGGCTGCAGCTACTCTCTACTATTTAGAAACCATTACAAATCACCTCACTAACAGATGAACACAGAATAATTTTAGAATCCTTAGATTTTCTTGTAAGGTAATTTCTCAGTAACAACTCTCAAATGTAGAGCAATATTTTAATCCCATCTGTGAATGAGGAAAAATAACCTAATGTTGTGGCCAGTTATCTATGCTTCACTATTGGCAGTGTTCAAATGGCTCTATATTGCTTTTACTATTGAACTTCTGAACTCTGCAGTCCTTCATCTGAAGAAAACAATTTATTAATCAAGTACGAAATAAAAGGACTCCAAATCTCAAAACATTATCAGTGCACATTCACATTCAATATGTGAAAATCTGAGGAAATTGTTTGATGTCTTAAACAAAATGGATATAGAAAGTCTTTAGTTAGCAAAGATTTTCTTCCTATGCACCACACTTCTGTAAAAATGAAATTCTGGAAGAATTTTGTGTGACCGACAATTACACTTCATATACAAATCTACTTCTGGCACGTGCAGGCACAGTACAAGCTTGGTTCCAAAAAGTATGCATGACAAGCACAGAAACAGTTCCAAATCAGACTGTGTAATTATCTTCTTTATTTTAAACCTTTAAAATTCTTAAGAGCCCCTTTGCAACGTATGGTTCACTTTGATCCACAGAGTTGTAATCTTTCATTAAGAGTTGATCACACCCAAATGTCATTTGCAAGCTCTCAGATGAGAGTGTAACAATAGACCCCTAGCTGCAGAGATGGAGAAAAGATCAAGTACACTTCAGCTGGGAAAGCAGCAGGAGATTTGCACACAGGCAGACACCTGGGCAAGGTTAGCTGTGCTGCAGCTCCATTCCACTTCATTCAAAAGGAACTTGCTCTACTTATGTGTTTTAAAGATAATAAGCAACCATTGTTGCTGAAGATCATTTCATTTGGTTAGTGTCCTCAGCCAAAGGAGAGAGTCAATGTTGGACACATATTTTTATATCAGTGCCAACCTGAACATAGTAAGAAGCATAGTGGAAACTTAATAGGAAGTGGAATATATTTCTTTTCGTTGAAGAGAAGTGCTTCTTACTGCCTTAGTCAGATATAATATCACTGAATGTGACTTGTCTTTTTACTTATTCTATCAATCTGAGTCAGCTTCAGCGAAATAGTGCTTCAAAAAGGCAGCAAAAAAAAAAAAAAAAGCATTTGTCTGCTTTTGGAGAGGCTCCTTTCAAATGAGATTAGAAAGTTTGGGTCCATTTTTTCATGTCTAATCCTATTATGCTCGCTAATGAACTCAGTTTGCCTCAGTGGTTAAAATAAAAGCTAGTGGTTTTGTCCAAAAAAGCACAGATCCTCCTTCAGAAGAATATATTAAACCGTACAGCTCAATATTACACATTTGTACCATCCAAGGAAGGCTTTTCTAAGATATGCTGCTGACTTCACTGTACAGCATAAGTATTGAACAGTTTTAATTGAATAAGAAGACATTAAACTAATACAGATCTCTGCTGTACCTTAAGCCAAATAGAGGGAGTAAAAGGACAACGTCATTACTAAGATAACACAAGAAGATTTTTAGATAAAACTCTGTCTTTGGAGCAGTAACTCCTGCAAAAACCCCACAGAAGTGATAAATACTAAACCTGCACTTAGAAAAGACCTTTGCTTTTGTGATATCAAAGCAGCAAGAGGCCTTGAAGTACATACAATACTGAAATTTGGTCTGGAATGTAGTTTATTTTCATCCGCATGCCAGCTGTAAACAAATGTAAACAAAGTAATTTTTAAGTTCAAGTATCTCAGTCATGATCACAGCATCAAATATACTGCACCCTACAGCAATTAAGTAAGAAATAGTAAAGAGTACAGTTATAGGAACATACAGACATGGGAAACCCTTCTACAGGTGCACCAGGAAAATACTTACAATTCTTTTCAGTGTAGATATTTTCACTAACTGTTACCCAACAGGTGGCTCCATACTGGTTTGATGCTGCACAATGCACTACATTTTTACTACAAAACAGAAAAAGTCTGTTGACATGGGAAGAGGAATTGGGCTTATTTCCTCTTCTACCAAAAAGTGAAGTAGAACAGGGTGTTCCATGTAATGAATGTTTTGATATAGAAAGGAGTCAAGAAAATCCTTGTATAAAACTGGACAACAGAGGCTAGCTGGAACTCTTAGTGGTCTCAGCAGTATTCAGAAATCCAGCATCTGGATTGCTACAACTTGATAAAGAAGGGACAGATCACAGTGCAAGCTTCACATTCATATGAATGCTAAGCATTTTATTGAAATTTCAGGGACACAATATCTAAGCAGAATTAGTTTTATATAAAGAAAAATAGGCTGCCCCAAGTAGGATGTACTTTGGGGCTGGTTTCCTTCTAATTTTTTTTCTTTTCTTTATCTTCTCTTTTGGGAGCCAGAAAGTTATAGAAGTCCCCCATAAAGAGGATAAGAAGAGGACCTTTCCTTAATGGAGGCAGTGCTGGGGGCTCTGCTTAAAGGATTCAGATAAAAATTAAAACAAGTTTGAACTTTTTTCTCTATTAAATTTCACACCCTTGTAATTTAAGTCTTTCATAAACTTCTTTGTATGCTCTGTCTGCGACAGTGAAGCTGACATATTGCTACCTCACAATTAACATCTTTCTGTGTACATAAAACCTCAGGCATAGATTTTCTAAATTTCTTTCTCCTTAAGAATAGCATACAGACCACAGACACCAACATTTTGAAATATGCTATAAAACATACTGTAATATGTTCTGCAAATAACCACATGAAGAATTTTGGCCATTGTCATGTTTTTGTTTCGAATTAGCTTCTCTCATAGTTTGTATGTATGAGGTTTAGGTTCAAAGCCATGTGCTTCCTTGAGCACCTCCCTTTTGAAAGCCCACTGTTTTAATGCTAGGAAGAAAGAGAAGTTTGCAATGACAGGACTGGTTCTCCTGGGAGATTAATACAAAAATGCCAAGGGAACTCCCAAGCAGTCTCTTCTGTCCTAATGGGCAGGCATCCATATGAAATAATCTAACTCAGAGAGATATTGCTAAGACTAGTTTTATTACAGTTATGGAGAGATTCAGCATTTAAACATCTGATTTAGGCTCAGAAACATTTAAAGGTGCATGATGAAAGAAGGGACTGTAGGCTAAAATTAGAAGGACTTTTAGGAAGATTATCTGTTCTCTTTTAAAGCAGATTTCAAAGATTTAATTTGCAAGAAGGGAACAAAGCACAAAACATGATAATGTATATATCACATGAAATTTTATGATGTATGTATAGACCCTGTGAAAATAGGGAAAAGCAGAATGTAGGAAGATGGTATAAGTTACACATTCTTCAAACAGTCCCCCAACAATCTGTGGCCCTAGTATTTCCTGAGTCAGAGATGGTTTCTGAGCTCTTTGAATAAAGCAGGTATCATCAGGAAAGAAAGACTAAACTGTAAAGAAAGTAGCATTGGAAATATATTTATTCCCAATTAACTGCTGAAGGGACAGTGCCAGAATGGTTAAATTATTGTTTTTCCATCTCTTAGCTGCCTCACAGCTATAATAACAGTGATATTTCTGATGAAGTTGACTATATTTAAAAAAATTATCTAATCTTCATTTTTCTGTTCTGGATGGAGGATACAGAAAAACAACAAAATCAATAAATTTAACTCCCTCTCCCCTCTGTGAACAAAATGGACTGCCAGCTTCCCTGCTCACACACTCTGACTCGTGTAATGTGAGGTCACTATCCAGATTAGTTCTCTCATTTATTGTCTTTCAGTTGGAATCTCTCCCTTGCCAATAAATAAGCCAGAACTTCTAGGATAACACGGATCACTCTTGCTCTTCCTGCGAGAGCAGACTCTCAGCAAGGCGGAGCACAGCAGTGAGAATATCAACATTTATTTGTTTTGGTCTCTGAACTTTGTACTTTCTTAGTATTTACCATACTCTGAACAGATTCCATCTTTTGTAGAGATAGACTGGCATTGGTGTTTACCTGATGAAGGATATATGGGTGGAATCACATGGACTGTGATTTCCACAAAACAATCTGTGGCATGCTAATGCTTGAAGCAGGACTAGGGGAAAAAAGTGATCAGCGAGGCATAGACATGCAATTAAGTCTAAATGAATGGGAGTTCTTTCTCCCAGGCCTTACCAGACTACAGCATGCTTCTTACTGCAATCTAACATTTGCTTTCCCTTGAAAATGTTTTACTGCATGCATCAATCCAATAATCAACTAGTCTTAAACATGCATGTTGTAAAAAGTTCTTTTACAATATTCAAAATAATGGAGAAGCTTTTGTGTGCTACAAAACTAAATATACAAGATCTCTTGAACTTTGAAAAAAATGATGAAGTGGGAAAAGGTAGGACTATACAAAGTCACAAGAGGTCTGGAGAAACAAAGGGTGAACAGGAACACTCCCCAGCCCCAGTAACTCTTTGAGGCAACCAGTGAAGTCAAATAGAAGCAACTTTCAACAAAAGGAAGCATATTTTTCTTATCATAGTACACAGTTTAAACCACTTGTTGACATGCAAGATGGAGAGGTCAAATTTCTACACAAATTTGAAACTAATTAACCTCGACAATGAGATATTTAAAAACCTGCAAAGGTGTGTGACTCCATTTGGCTCAGAAAATCTTTAAAGTGCAGACAAAGGCAGGAGGAAAACGTTATTACATGCCTGTCTAGTATTTTTCCCCATGTATTTCATAATGGCCTCTGCCAAAGATGGAACACTAGGGTACATGATGCTTTTGTCTTATCCAGCAGGACCACTCATCTGCCTTGTCTCAGAATTTGGTCCTCAGTAGCTCCATGTGTAGCAAAGGTGACAGGGCGTGAATAAAAAAGGTTGTACATGCAGTTCACACATATCAGAAACTCATCATAATTACAGTACTTGTTAACCCTGTGAGAGAATTTATGTCACAATTCCCCAAAGTAAAAGATCAAAGGAAATATGGTTTACCTCACTGCACATTTAAAATTCTGTAGTTATACAGGCATATACTCTTACACTGAAAGTACTGTTCTACAATATGCTAGGCTATGCTTTGTTTGCTATTGTAACTTGGCATTCAGTGTATGATGGGTGGAGAATTCCTCTTTAATTTGTTTAATATTAAATTTTCTGGTTGCAAGAAAACAGAGGATTTGAAGCTCATGGTTGCCTCAATCAAAATATAATAATTAAATTATTGTATGCATTTCACACTTCCAGAATTCATGAAATATGTACTGGAAGACAGAGTGTCATTCTGATGACACAGGGGAAAAAAGAGAAGAAAGAAAAAGAAAAAAAGGAAGTCAGCATGAGTTCCTGTGCTCTGCATTAGAAAGTAGGAAACATGGATTTTACTGCTGGATTCTGTCCCTGGTTTACCGGACTAAAAGTCACAAGAAGCAGCAGTACAATCACACTCTTTTATCCAAAGCCAGTTCAGGTCAATGGGAGTATTTTCATTAATTTCAATGGGTTTGGATCAGACCCCTAAAGCCTTGTGAAGTAACTGCTTGTAATGTCACTCAACATCAGCTCTGACCACTCCAGGAGCCACACTGGCAAATTCATAATAAAATCCACTCTCACTTCTAAGCTAAAAAAAAAAATACTGTAATGCTTTTAATGTTGTTGGCAGGTAAAAGACAGTAGCAATGTGCATGTTTATAACTGCTAACCAAAAGCAAAAAACAGTTGCAGTGAAGGCATTTTCTACTAAAAGAATCATGAAAGAAGAATGGTGCATTTGTACATTATTTGACTCATTTGGCAGTTAACCAACCAACTTGGCAAAGAGGAATCTTCCTTAGTTTTAGATACAAATGTTTGAAATACACAATAGCATCAACAAAAAAAAAAAAAAAAAAAAAAAAAAAAAAGGACAGTCCCAAACCTCAATCAAAACCAGCAATATTATATTCCAGGTAATGTGACTGCTGTAAAAGACTTCATTTTAAAATCTTGTTTCTAAATGAAGGTATTTGGGGCTGCCATTACCTTTTCCAAGTTGGCTGCAATGACTTACGAGAATTTAGTTGGCAATCTCAGTCAGCTTTGTACCAGACAAGCAGATCATTAAATATAACAACATGGCTAGTATTTTCTCATCACAGAAAGTGGTTGCTCCAGGTGGCAGTATCCTTGGCTCTAAAGAAGCTTAGATTACCATGTTTAGTGTGCAATAGAAAATTTTAAAAAATAGATTCCAATTTAATGCTTCCATGAATTGTTATTTTTAATGTAGACTTATATAAAAAGTAAAACTTGAAAGTATTATCATTTTGTAATCGGAGGAATTTGTTAAATTTGACAAAGAAGGGATATATTGGAAACTTGTTTCTGGTGGACATGAAGAAGCAAAAATCACGATTATTCCAACTTCTCTGAAAAAGTGCCATTCTATATGCTGAACTTAGCCCAATCTTGTCATTTTTGGCCCTCAGTTATTACTGATAAGCTATCTCTGGCCACAAGTTGAGTCCCACTGACGTTTTCTGAGAAGAAAAAGAGAGAGGGAGAGAAATCTTGCAGTAACTTTTCCTTCATAGTGAGAAGTTGGGGCAGACACCCACTACATTGAGGTGTTCAGTTCATGCTTACAAGCCTATTGCAGCACTACTCAAAACTTCTCCTTTGACATGCTCAATTTAGCACTGATGTTAGAAACAGCCCATGTACTTTTCATGCTAGTCCACCAACATGTTACAGAGACAGAGTCCATTGTATGCCGTTTTAAACCATGCACCATTCCTGGAAATATGCATCTTTAGGTATACCAGCAAGTCTCGTCAAAGTTTAAAGGACTTAACATTTTATGAAGCAAACAGATAGAAAACTAGAAATCTACTTTCCAAACTAGTATGGAATAATTGAGTGAATCTACTAATGAACTGTTTAGGAAATTTTAGTCTTTTAAAACTCTATTATTAAATGCATTCATTTCTTTTTCTGCAATATTTGCACACTGCTTATAATGAAATTTACAGACCTACTAATAATATCATTGCATGGCATCAAAGTACATATTCAAGCTAACTGATTCTCATAGAAGAAATAGGAAGGATTTGAACCATTTTTAGACAGTAAATATAGAAAAGAAGTGCACAGAATAGCCACACTATAACTCTTATAACTGTATTTAAACAACTGTTTCTATATATCACTGTGTATAACACTGTATAGCTTCACAACTGTTATATATTATTTTCTAAATAAATTAGTTGCCCTTGGAAATATTAAGTTCTTAAACTATGTATAATAAGAAATACGTTTCCATACATGCTGACATTCTTCAGTCTGTCAAATCATGTTTTATTTTAAATGTAAATGCAAGGGAACAAAGTATTCTTTGCAATTGTGTACTCTAAGGGGCTTATGCTTTCTTTAATGACAAAGAAATTTCTGAGTAATAGATCCACTGTATATCTTTATATGTAGGTTTATTTGTGGCGCACATACACACAAATACTATCGACCAAAACAGGCTGTCCAGCAGAGGGCTCCTTTGAAACAGAAAGTAGAGAAAGAGGCCGAGTCTTTCAATGTATAGACAAAACGGAGATTACACAAGCATTATGTATGCCAAGGTCCAGCAATTATTTTAGCAAATCATCAGCATACAAATGGCGCATCAATGTAAAAATTTTAATTCTTTTTTAAAGAATGAAATGCTTTCATAAGACCCATTGGAGAAAAGTGTGGAAAACAAACTATTTTTCCTTAAAAACCGCTCTAGTCTTCCTATTTTCATTTGTTATGGCACTGTGTGCCTATTAAGAATATCAGTGTATTTTTATTTTCTCTAAATTATGTATAAAGCAACCTGTAGAAATTAAAGAAACATTATTTTATCAGGCACTTAAGTATATAATATTAAACTCAAAGTGAAATGGCATGAAAGAAGTATTTTTATGTTTTTCTTTCATGAAAAATATAGAAACAGAGAACCAAAGGGCAGCACAGGCCTGCTGCTGCCCCATACATTTTTAAGAATCCACTCATATTCTACTTGATAATTTTTTGATAGTACTTGTCTGCAAAAATCTTTCGCTTTCCAGAACTAGGAAATAGTACTGTGACACTGAGTGGTCTGCATATTTTTTGAAGTTTCTACTTTGTAATTTCCACTCACTTTAACTTATTTATTGGGGATTCTCAAAAAATACAATAACATTTTTAGTTAAAAGGAATACATAAGAAGCTACTAAAAAAAGTTAATGAATATGATCTCTCCCATCAATAGAAGGTTAAAATACTGGTAGATCGTGATTTGAAATGTCTACAGCAAACTTACAAAGTACATTTCTTCACCGTTTCCAAAGGTGTATATATTTTTTTTCCAAACTTGACAGTGACTTGTAAAACATACAAATAGAAAGAAATTAATCTGAAGTCAACTATGTCTCCAAAGTCACATCAGGTAATCAAAATATTTAAGTGACAGGGAAGGCAAAATGATAATGAGTGTTAAAAATATGGAGTATTTTTTGTTTCTTACATTATAGAACATTTTCTACTTTTTCTTACCTGCTACAAGTGAATAGGGGCAGGGTAATGGAGGAGAACCTAAAGAGGATTCATATGCATGCTACAGCTGAATATGGCTCCCATTCCAGTCAGCTATTTTATTGATACAAGAGTCAAAACGCAGCATGATTCATTTTTCTTTTGACATGTGTTGACAGGACTGATTCTGCTTGCCTCACTGTCAAGGACAGGCATTTGCCATGACTGCATCTCATGCCAGACTAGAACCCAAAGTGTCCTCCATTTCAATTTAAATTTCAAGAAACCATTTGAGAAAATTCTTTATCATTTGAGCACACAAGTTGTTATAGAAGACTATGCATAACTAAGGATCTCAAGCAACTGTGTAGAGAGTTTACTGTCTGAAGCAGACAAAATGTGGCTGAATGCTATGCAGATCCATATTTTCTGGAGTCATAGAACCTAGGAGCAGCAAATTTTCTTATCCATGTTGTCATTGCTGAAGGGCTAATTGGATTTAAGGGGTTGCTACTTGGCTCTGAAGAAACCAGTTGGGAAGGGAGGAATTTGGCTACCCTGCTGATTGATACAACATATTCTGTCCTGAACAATTTTGACCCTTGCATCTTCTTTTAGAGGAATCCATGTGCTATCTTCAGTGTCCCTTGCCAGCCCTGCCCCACACTGCCAGAGTCAAACCTGGAGTTGGGCTTTGAACAGGATGTAATTTTGTAGCACTTAAAGAACAACTGTATGATAATATGGTCTTCAAACAAATAAGTGTAAAAGGAAACAACGTGGAAAGTAAACTTTTATCTTCACTACAGACTTAAAATTGCATAAACATGCTATATTTTCTTCCATATGAATATCACATTCTGGTATTTATGTTGCAACTAGCCAGACAACATTTGCTAATAGCTACTTTTAATACAGCATATCATACTGCTTAACCCCTTGGCTTGCCGGGCAGTTTAGAAGCTCCTACTGTGATGTTTTTGTTCTCACATATGCGCTAGTAAAGGCTGTCACAGTCCTCATTAAATAAACAGACATACATGCCAATTAATAATTTAATTTACAGGGAGAATCTTGACATAGAGCTAGGAGGTGAATTGCTAGTACCTCCTGAATTGTCTCATCTTAAAATAGCAAGCAAACAGGTTTTAGCCCCACCTCCAAAGTTATGCCACTGTAATGAGATTGGAATATCCGCAAACCGTTAGTTTTGTATTTGCTGTCATAAAAGCTGTCCTTTACTATGTACAATTTTATAAACAAAGGCATGGATTTTAAAAAAGGGCAGATCTTTTAATTTTACAGGTATTCCCTATATTTTATTGTTCTAAATTTTAGCAAGATATTGTCTGGCATTGAAGCATGCTTAGTTTTATAGCTTTTTTTATTTATATGGATATTATTGTTTAAATACTCCAAAAACAACACTATTGCTACTATTTTGAAACTTTTTTTCTACTTAAATATTCACCTGAATATGCAAATATGCATCTACTTTTCTGTTCTTTTCTAGCAGCACAGAACATTTCTGACATTTGGTTTAGGACAAGTCCTTTGAAATTCAAACAGTGTTTTAGGAAGGTACAGCTATCTCTTCCTGATGCAAACAGTTGGCTAACAGCAGCAAAATTATTTCTCCATGAGAAGCAGATATACGAGCAGTTCTAATGGAAATATTTGGATCATTTCCCCACTTCTAATTTGGGCACACATTGCCAAGCCTCCCTGTACAGCATTCTTGTTATCTTGCCTTTCTTGTTCATCTACTCAAGCACAACTTTGCCAAGGCTATCACCACCATGTGTCTCAATATATGTCATCCCTTCTTTTACCGCCCTGCACAGGGCATCTAACATCTATTTATTCAAAACTTGTATTAAAATTAGACATCTTTGGGGCCAGTACCTTCTAATGCCATGATTATTGCTACTTACTCTCTCTTAAGCTTTTCTCACTAAATTGAGTAGAAGATACTTTTACAGGTACTATCTTGCCTTTTCACTCTCTGTTACTTCATACACTCATACTCATGGTCTGTTTCTGTTTCACAAATCACAGCAGTTTCAATATATCAAAATTACCCATATGTAGTTTATCCCTTTATAGTTTCATTTGCTACACCCCATGCAAAACAGCTTTTCCCAAGCACCCACCGTGTTATCCAACATCATTACATCAAATCCTTACTTGAAAGTGTGCTCTATTAATGATGTTTTAATAAAAACTGTAAGATGGATTTTATATCAAGCAAAAGTTGTATGTTTCACTGAACTCTAAAGAGAAGTGATTTTTCCAATAAACATTTCTACCTGAGGTCATAGAAAGAAGATGGTCTACTCAGGAAATTTTAGGGACAGTTCTCTTAAAATTGTGGACCACTGATAAAACAGTTGAATATGGGTGAAGTATTCCAATTATTACAGTTGTTATCTTTGCAGAATTTCTGTAATGATAAAGAGATATAAATTTGCAATCATACAACATTTCTTTTCCTCTCAGCTTTTTTTTTTTTTTTTTTTTTTCTTTCTGGTGTAGTACTGAGGAAACAAAAATTTTGAACTATCAATGATTTCAAACCTTGTGTACCTAGCTATACTGAACTATACCTTGTGAAAATTATCTTTTGATAGACTAGCTCTGCACATTTGCCCTCTCTAGCCAAAGTAATACTGAGAACATAAAACTTCTAAATAAAAAAATCTAAAATAGCAGCTTTGAATGGGATGCCTTTCCTGTCCAACTGTTCTCTTCATTTTATATCATTTTAGGCAATCAGTAAGACTTCAAAAAACAAATAAATAAATGGACATTTACTTTAGGCATATTCCTCTCCCTCTCTCCCAGTTCTTGATGATTACTGTCACTTGCTGCAGAATCACATCACGCTCGTAATGCCCCTGCCATTCTGGATTTTTTCTCCATACTAGTATTCCCATTGTTAGCCCTAACAAAACTAGCAACTGCTGTAATATTACAGTGAGATCAGCCAGTGTAGGAGCTCAAGGATATACCAGTATCAATGTGTAGCTGTTTAGTATGTTCAAGAAAGTGTCCCTGTTAAATTTGTAAGGTTTTTTTTAATAGAGAAGAAAATGGACTCCAAATGCATTAGTTTTTCAAAGCACATCTAGGATAATCAAGAGTGCAGAATAGGAAAAAGAAGGAAAAAAAGGGAAAAAAAGGCATGATTTAAAAAAAAAATCCATAGCATATAATCCTTTTACTAAAGAATACAATAAAATCTAGAAACATCCCCCAGTTCCAGAGATAATATAAATGTTATTTTAAATACCAAAGTCTGCCCTCAATTACATTCAAGGAAAATCAGATCAGATTTTAGTTGTGGGTAAGCACTGCATGTTGCCCATTGCAAAAGCAATTCCCTTCTGTTTCAGTGAGCTGCTCAGTTTTTTATGAAGAAGTGAATTTATAGGAGAGAAGAACTATTTGCTCATTTTCTGTATAGAATCTGATTTTACCAACAAAGTAATGTAACATGGAAGTGCGATTATTTAAACCAGCACTTCACTACACAGCGGGCTGTTGAATGCACTGCTCTTGCCAGACTTGTCACAATGACTGACATTTTCTAATATTGAACTGGAAATAATATGGATATTTAATACTGCAGAGTTTACATCAAGTAGAAGAAAAGTGCTATTGTTTATCAGCAATCTACTTCTGATGGCATATATCTAGATAGACGTAATTATTACTGTGATGAAACATGATTTTCAAATAATAGAATAAACACATTTGTATAATATTTGCAATGCTTCATATCAGGTGATTTAGAAATCTTGTAAATCCCTATTATTAACCATTTTCTATGCTTCCCTCTTGAATTTTGACTAAAATTTACCTTTTAGATCTGTTATGCCACTCATTAATTTTTTACAATATCCATCTGTGCATTGCAATCTCTATTCTCCATGGCTCCACATTGTTTTGGCTAACTAACAGGCCCATATGTTGCCTTAATGTATTTCTGCACAATGTTTGTGC
Organism: Ammospiza caudacuta; assembly: GCF_027887145.1. Classification (NCBI taxonomy): domain Eukaryota; kingdom Metazoa; phylum Chordata; class Aves; order Passeriformes; family Passerellidae; genus Ammospiza; species Ammospiza caudacuta. The sequence goes on along the minus strand of NC_080598.1, from coordinate 40,182,876 downwards.
TTTTGGAAAAGAAGGAAGAAAAAAAAAAACCACAGGGAAAAACCACAGGCCTAAATAAGCTATAAGGAGCATCCACATACAGTTAGACTGTCTTTACTGAGTCTGGAGACATTATGATTCTGCTGCGACAAGCAGCATTTGTCTTCATTTTGTCTGACTGTCCTCATGTGTTATTATTAGTGGCTGTCAGGCAGCAGCAGAAAAAAAATAGCATCACTTGACTAAGAAGTTGAATGCATAAATGCAATAACTACACACTGGTAGCTGAGGAGAGGATGTCTGATAAGATGGTCTAAATGCAAAAGCCTTCCTATAATTACATTTAAAAGGGAAAAAACACATATCTGGCAAAACATAAGCAGCCCTCCTCCCTTCTGCTTGCATAGCTAAATTAGCAACTAATTATAAATACAACTTAGCTGCATCTAAAGAAGTTGCTTTAAGAATGTCCTTTCAGAATGTCAGTTTAGTTTAATATCAAGAAAACAAATATGTTGGAATATTCCCATCAAATCATGTTTTTCTGATAACGTTGATAAATATGAACATTTAAACATGAGTTCCTTATCATACAGAAGTTCACACTGAAATGTATTTATGTATTTGTCACTTTTAAAGCCCAAAGTACCAAATATAGTCTCTGGTTCTGAGAAGCTCCAAATGAAGTTTCTTTATCATGATTTTTCAGTTGTAATATACAACAAGTAATAATGCTAATAAATAAATAACTTTTATAGAGGATAAAAAGTACACCCAGAAATTTACGGTATAAGAGGGAGAGACCATAGGCTTTCCACCTCACATATGTACAGATGGTTAAAAACAGATAAAAGCTTACGATATTCTTAGCTTTAAAGTGATTAAATTATTTCTCTAAGAAAACCTATATTTTGAAAATACATACATAGAAACCCTTATAGAGCATCTTTTTTTTTATAACAGCCAATGTGAAACTAATCTGTGAAGTCTCATAACAAACTGATATCCCATGAAACATGCCATAATTGCATTATTTTATAATAACTTCTTAAGCTAAACATATTTCACTTAAAGCTTAATAATCAAATGAGTGCCACAACAAAGAACATTTTGTCTTCAACAATTAAAAAACCACAAATCCAAGACCAAACCAAAAACTCAACCAAGGAAAAAAGAAACCACCTTATAACAAATCAATGGTGAAATGTGGGTCCTGCTGTAGTCAGAGGTAATGTTTCCATTTACTTTGTGGAACTATTTTCATTGCAAGAAGGTAAGCAAACAAGTTATTTCAGTACTCCAAACAAAATAATATGTAGTACTGACAAGAGTTTCTCATGATCAGCCTTCAATGACACATACAGGTATTAGGAACTTTGCCAGTACCGAAAAGATCTGGCAGATCACTATTCACATTAGCTAGGAAAAGATGCTTAGCACTCACTGCTGCTCCTGTTTGTCCATTTTTATTCTAGATTTATGGATAACTACTGAGTTCCAATTTCCAAAATTAACCTTCGCTTTTAGCTGTTTTCATTTGGAAGCCTCCTACTGGCTTTTCTCTACAAAATTTCACACTCTGGCAGATCCAGAGGTGTGTGTTGAAAGAGGAGCTCTGGCTTACAGTTTTACCATCAGTGGTTCAATCACTGGATTTTCTAACCTTGGTCAGATTTTTTTTACCAGATTCAAAGTGAGAGCAACCATTCACTTATGCACATCACAGAAGCTGTTCACCTTCACCAAGTACATATATTAAATGGAAATACACTGGGAAACTGATACAGCCAAACTGAATGCTTTGTTCAGGAAATACAAATCTGACACGAAGCCAAAAACCCAATCCAAATTCATGAATCCTGATGCAGTTTTCTAAGCACGAATTGGTGTGACATCACACATGCTGAAGAGTTAGGCATAAGCTTAATTTTATGAATCAGGCAGGAACTGTGAGCACATTGTCACAGCTTTTACTCCTATTACCACTGCAAGTCCCAAGACTGGGGTGGGAGAAAAGGAAAGGAGGCAAAGACTGGTAGCACTTTGGTCTATTTTCAGTAGAATGATGAAATTATTTCCAAAAGTAACATACATATGATTACTGTTGATACAGAACTGAGACAGGTAAATACCTTGACTCACATATTCTGTGTTTTAGTTGTGTTGAAAAACTTTTATTTACCTTAAAGTTTCAAAAAGAAAAATGAGAAACAGCCATGGAAACCTACATGCCCATATTTAGAGTTATTTTTCTGAAACACACTGAGGTAATTGCAAAAGATTATACTACACAGAGCCATAAAACTGTATCCAATCTTTAACAGAAGCAGCCTCTTTGTGCCATATACAAGAGACAGAAACAATCACTTTCTTATTTACAAAAACGCCCTTGCATCCTTTCTGGTATCACATAAACCACTAAAGAAGAAGAAAGCGTTTTGTCATTTTTGGGCAAGGATAGTTTAAAGGAAAAAAATCTCAAATTAAACTGACAGAAAAACTGAGGCAGTAGCAAGAAATAAAAAATTTAATTAGTCTCCACCTAATGATTAAGAACTCCCTATATTAGCATCATCTATAGTACTCTTGATTAAAATTAAAGTGAAATTAAGAATACTGCTGCTAAGAACTCTGTTTTCATGATGTTGGCCATGCAGTGTAAGGTATCAAGACTCAAACTGCATTTTGAATTCCTAATCACTGAAGAATGTAGGTGTATACTAATCTCTTTTGGGTTTCTCCTGTGTCAGGCAATCTCTTGCTTCAGTTCCTTTGGGGATATATTTGGGTGAGTCAAAGTGGTTTAGCCCTTCCTTGGCCACATGAGGTATAATTGGTAGGCTTCTTTCAATTAAATGCCCTGTGCTCTTAAGCCTGAGGTTGTAAACAGCTTAATTTTGGGTCGTTCCATACAGTTTTAATCAGAGTTTCTGGACCTTTCAGACTTTGTTCATCCCTCCATGGTTCAGCAGCTGTTCTCAATTAATTGCATACTTGGGCACTGTTATTTCTCATCAAGGGTGTTTCATTCCTGTAAGGTTTGAAAGATGGGTTTCACTCACTCTTGTTCTAGAATAAAAGTGTTCCCTCATGGAGTCAGTCAGAAGCAATTAATATAGACTATATCCATGTGCACACCAGCAATGCAATATCACAGTTCTAAAAGTTCTTTCTATAATCTTTAGGGCTGCATTGCAAACTGATACATAGAAAGTACAGATAGAAAAGTCATATGTTTGGTCACATTGTTACATTTTAGCAACAGAAAATAGTTCTCAGAAATGTATTATTCTCTTTTGAAACAAATATAAGCATTAATGGGCTATATAACTTCATCACATGCATGAACGTGTTATTGCCTTTCTTAAAATCTTTGTCTCTCTATACTGATGTTGGCTGGAACATTAGCAGAAAAAGGGACTTGCACCTCAAAGCTGGATCTATTCTCCAGTCAATTAACATATGAACTACATAACAAAGCACTTTAAACTGATATTTTCTGACCTATTTTGTTCTGTTTTTTCTACAAGTGGTGTATCTTACATCTCACTAAGATCTACAGGGTGCAGAAGGATGTGGCTTCATCTTTTGGTGCCCTTCAAGGTGCTACATTCTTCCACCCCCTGCACATCCCCATTTCCATGAGGCCTTGAAATAGACTCTTGTATCACAGTCAAAAGTCCTTTTCTGAATGGTGCGCTCAGCATTTTAAGCTAAGCCAGAGATCAGCTCTAATATTTCATTCTTCCATACCACTAGAGAGGTTGCTCTTACTGTCTGACAGAGTACAATACTTCTCAAACTACTCAATCAGTTAAGTATTGCGTATTAGAAATCTTACACTCTTCTTGTGAAGAGCTGGAAAGAAATCTCAATAATGTAGCCTTGTAAGAGCCTTTGAATTTTTATTCATCTGCATGATTTATTTTACTCACTGAGAAGGGCAATGAGCACTGAAAATTTTAAGGTACTTTTACACTAATTACTAATTCACAGGTTCTTTCTCATTGGTCTACTGTCGTTTCCTCTACTTTTCCCCTCTTGTTCAATTTTTAAAAAAATTTTCTGTACCCTCTTAAATAACATGTGCAGATCAGTTTCCTTTGGAGGAATAACCAGTTCTTCTGTTGCTTATACTATTTTGACAAGGAATCAGTACAAATCACTTTTCATTATAATTTGTATAATTTTGAAATGTTTCTTTGTCTTCACACTTTCAACATTGTGCCTTCATTTTTCTCCACAACAGTTAAATCAGATCTTTGGGTTTCACAGTTAGGTTTAGCCTGTGGAACCACATTCAGATGGCCTACCAGCTCCTAATATTTTCTAGGTATTTCTGAAGGCCAAGATGTCTGGATGGGAACAAAAAATCCAAGCCAAAGCACCTCCAATGGCATCTTGGCCAAATATTATGTCACTCTTGCATTATGTCATCATCATCACAGTGCTGGGTAAAGGTCACTCTTAGGTATGTTGGAGAAAAAAAAGGAAGAAATTCAAGGCTAAATCCAGTACAAGAGAAATTGCTGAGCATCAGAGACAGCTGAGACACTCCAGTGTTTAAGGATGCACAATGTCAGGACCAGCGAAATAATATATTTTATGTTTTTTGCTCATCCAGAGCTGTAGAAGCTAAAAAGGAAACATTTAAAGTGCAGGAAAGTTCCAGAGAGCTATGTCAACTCTGAATGACAAACCATCATTTCAAGAATAATCCTTAGTCAGTGGATATGTGCTCAGCTGAGAGGCCTGAGAAGAGTAGCAGTATGCTGGAAGGCTCCTAAGCATCCAGGAAGAAGATGCAGGTTGGGAGAACACAGCTCCCAGTGCCTTAGAATTAACATAAGCTGATCATTTTACCAGGATGTGAATGCAGACAACAAAATCCCAAATCCCAAAAGCAGTATGGAAAACAAAAAAGACTTACAAAAGCTGCAAACATCACTACAAGAAGGCTACTTCTTGCTACCAAAGGCTACTTTTCAGTTGCACAAATGTCAATTTATTTTATGATTAAACCAATCTACACAAGCAGAGGTTCAAGTCTACTCAAGACCTATGGTGAATTACATACCTTGCCAGAAAATATAACAAGCAAAGCTCTGGGCAACTGAGCTTTGTGAATGACAAAGGGCTAAGGACATGGAAAGTCTCATCTGGTAGAATAAGACCCTCCAAGTACTAAGTGAATATGGCCATCCATCACAAAATTCTCAGGCAATAGCAAACAAAACAAAGTCCTTCAGTCCTGCATAAGAACTACAATGTATTTTATCCTGAAGGTTCTTATTTTGGAAGAAAAAATGTATTGAAAACAGACTTCCAGAGTACAAATCTGAATAACTGAATGAAGAAATATATGAGATTTGGCTACTCATTTGGGGGGATTCTTTCACAACAGATGAGCATAGAGGTGACTTTGAATTAGAAAACAGGTTAAAGATTAAATATGCTACCAACAATGACAGGTACACTTGGATTTCAGCCTATATGGATTTATTAAGAGCCATTGCCAAATAAATCCCCTAGACTTACCTCTAACAGGGTAGGATTATTATTCAGTTCTGGTTTTGAGACTCTAGGTGTTCCAATTATTTAGATAATGCATTTGCGGAACAGTATGCTCATCTAAGCTCAGCTGAGTACACAGAGGAGCAATGCACTCCTCCAGCCACCTGAGAACATCAGGTCATTGGTAACTCAGTGACAACTGTCACTGCAGCATTTGAGGAATAGACAGCCTGATCCAAGAAATTTACAGAGGCGAAGGTAATGATTTCTCTGTGTGTAAACTCTCTCTGTGCATAGCGGCAGGGTAGTAAGTGAAGTAATGTAAAGAGGGGGGGAATCACAACCCTTTGTGAAATGTTTCAAGCAAACATTGAAGTATCAGGAATTTGAGCTGACTTGAGAGTCATGTAAATAGTGTCAGCTTATAAAAACAAGGTGATTCCCTGGATAGGAGAATACCCGTACAGCGTCAAAGCTCCCATGCGTATGTAAACATTCTGTGTAAATATTTCGCTGAAGGTTTCAGTATAGAGAGCTTTTGCTGTCCCTGAGTGTGGGCGTTGTCTAGAAACCTGAGATCAGGAATGACATGATCTCATCTCCCATTACTTAGATAACTGCATTTGATGCATGCCTCAGGGAAATTGAAATGATCTTGGCAGAGGATAAAACAGAGGATTCAAATGTGCTCTTTAACTGATGATCTGGACTTTGAGGCTGGAGTCCCATCTGATTTCAAATAGACTTCTAAATATCAGAGAGGAGTTGACAGAAATGAGAAACCACAGATGCAGTTAGTGTCAAGTTATTTAAGTTTGGTTTTAGGACGTTTTTCAGCGGATACCCTTTGCTTGCAATTTAGAGGCTTCCACAGCTGAGGCTATGGGATTGTGTCATTTCACAAGAGTTACAAGCCACTAAGAAGAACACGTACATCAGTCTGGATATTCTTCCTGGAGCATTTCACATGCATTCCAGAGGCCAAGGGTAAGGCACAGCTCATAAAACTGTAAAGCACATGATGTTCTTATCAAGGAGATACATTTTGGAGACTAATTGCTAATGGCTTGCCAGAGAATACAGGCGTGTCTGACTTATATAATAAAATTAGTCCTATATATAGAAGATTTTCTAATCATCGCGATTTTGGTCTATAAGGTGAGACTGTCAAAGAAGCACACGGGGGCCTTTTGGTCAGACAATATAAAAAGTATGCAGCAATTAACAGGCAGACAGCTGAATTGGGAACACTGTTTGAGATATAAAGAGATTTTATCCTAAGGGTTTGATTCTCAGTATATCTTTCAGGACTAAACAAGTGCTTAGGATTTGTGATAAAGTTGTTGTTCACACTCTAATTGTTCTGGCTTCAGTATTCTGGCTTCTGAAGATAGCAACCAATGCTGCCAAAATACCAGTTAATCAGCTATTAAAAGCAATTTAAGGAACTTAGTGCCAGCAACAGAGACTCTTGAACCTCCAAACAGATGCCCAGTCTCACCACAAACTCCTCTTGGTTTCTGTGATTGCTTTTAGAAGATGCTTTAGTCTTTGCCATTAATTCCAAAAGTAGCAGAGTGTTGAGTTCCACTCAGAGAATACCAGAATAAGTGTGTATCCACTTTAAGTTTTAGATTGTGTTGAATTGAAAAAATTACTCCAAAGAAAAGACTAAAATTCAAGTTTGACTCTTTCAGGTTACTCCAAATATGGTATGTAATGCTGTATCTCCATAAGAAATCCTCACTGTAAGTAATTATAGAATTAGTTAATATGCACTTGTTATGTTGGAAATCTAGAACCTCAGTATTCCCTAGCACCTAACTACAGCCACATTTCTGCTGATAGCCTCTACAGTAATAAGAAAGAGAAGTGTTCTCACACCTTTATCCATACTACATATCACTTCTACTAGGCTTACATAAGGACGGTTATGACAGCTAGTGGTAAGTTCTAGAAGGGTTTTTGTAACTATTCTTTCAGGAGAGCATTTAACAAGGCATCCCTGCTCCATCATAACCTAATAGCCTTTAGCAAGAAAAAGTACTAAAAGCATCATCAAAATGACTGACATTTAATTCTCAGGACTTCAGACAGAACTACAGTTTTTACTAAGTATTACCTCAGAAACCTCCTATTCATTCCAACTGTTTCAGTAGTTTAATATCATAACTAAAATTATGAAACACTGACAGAGATTAGTAAGAGCATGAAAAAATACAGTTGTTCCAATTGGGACAGTTGTTTTGGAGGTTGGGCCAATGTATACCAAATAATTTTTCATTAAAAGGACCTGGAATGAGTTTTTACACAGTTTGTTTTATCCTCTATGTGGAGTTCATTCACATGTGATTCTGGCAGCCATTATTGAACAAAGACTGAGCAATTGTTCCTCCTCAACTAAATGCTTAATAACTAGAGGGACGTGTAAGTGTTGTATATCAGCCACTATTTGTCAGGACTAGAGGATGTAACTTTTTGTATGCTAACAATCATTGCAGACACACAATATAATTCAAATATATTGCTCACTCAAACTCTCTGAATTAAATGTTTTAGAAAAACTAAAGCTGTAGTTGATTGCAATTACATTTGAGGTGCAAATTTCTGCCAGGGGCAGGCAGGAAACACTGACATCAATTTTTCTTTGCCTATCTCATGTCTACAAGCACATGGAAGTGAGGTGATTCTCTATATATTTCATTTCCCGCCACTGGGATGGTAAAAGTGATCGCCAAGTGACTTTTGGAGCTGGGACCAAGTGAACTATGACACAATCCTCCCTGATTTCAGATTGAACTGATTTCCAACGAGCCTCTGAAAACAAGGCTGCAGCAAATACAGGAAGGAGCTATGGTTTGAGAGAATTAAATATAGTCTGGTATTGATTTAAGAAAAAAGGGTGGAATGCAATTGCTGGAAATGCTGGGAAGAAAAATTTGAGCGTGTTGGTTTGATGGCTTTCATATGGACTGTAAGAAACTGAGTCTAAAGAGGTTTAAAAACAATGCCAAAAATACAATAGCTGATCTTCCCTGTGTATACCTCTGTGGTATAGCTGATCTCTAGCTACATTCAGATTCAGATGTAGTTCTTCCTTACCAAGCATGGACCATAGTAAAAATTGTAAGGCATATAGCTAGTCTGTTTCTTACCCTCCTGTATGTAATGAGAGTCACTAGAGTCAAGAAAAGAATTAAAGACTCTCATATAAAAGTGAGACATTCAAGTCCTCATAAGCTACAAAATGCCAGAATTAACGTTCCTTGGGAAAAGTTGACCCTTGTTCTCACCACATGCATAATCAAAATGACACAAATTTTAATTACAGGATCATATAATAATTTTTCCACAGCAGCCCCCTGCCTTGCTTGAAGTCTAAGATAAATACTGCTCAGAGAAAGAGGCAGCTCTTCAATATTTTTATCCTTAACATTCTATTACTGGCCCACGTTTTATTTACTGCACACCATCAAATGCCTGCAGTGAATGCAGAATTGTTTATTTCCTCATGGTGTTTCTAGAGTGCTCATCACCACAGAATCTTCATGCCTCGTAAACATTAATAAATTCATCTTCACTATGAGATGAAAGTGTTATTATCTCCATTTTACAGGTGGGGAAATCAAGACAAAGAGACTTCCCAGAGGTCAAACAGTTAATAGGTAGCACAGCTAGCACTGGAACACAGAACTGCATGACTTCTAAGTGTCTGGTCTAGAGAGTTGAGTGCAGTGTCCTACTACCGGTACTTCCCAGGATGAACTCTAATGCAGGGCAGCTGTGTGTGCTCTGATCTTTTCCGTATCTGCTTCTGTGAATTTGAACTGTTGTCAAGGATTTCAGGAATGTACAATTAGTGGCCTCCTGCCATTATTTTAGTTTAGATTACTCAGTATTGTATGAAAATCTGGAAGAAACGTCGATCAAACTAAGGTCTTTAGTACATTGAGAAACCTGTCATACATGAGACCAATCTTTTTCTTCCTGAAACTCCACAATTTTTTCCTCTATGCAATTCCAATACTAGAGAAAATAATAATGACAGAATAATCCCCGGTGTTATCTTTACAGAGCCACAACTCCTCTTCAGGACCTTGTTTTTTGTGCATATTGAATAATGCAGAGAACTTGAGTACAAAGCAGTGTGATCATGAGGTTGAAGACTTTATCATAAAACATAAATGCAAGACGAACAAATTAAGGTTGTACAGAAAGCCATAAATCCAATATTGCTTCAGCTTCTGGTAATTGACTTTCTACCTCAGTTACTATTTTTTTAATAGTAGCTTTTAAGGTTGCTGGCCTTTTTTAGTAGGAAAAAAAAAAGATAATTCAACTTGCAACAACATCCAAGTCAAATTTGGGGTTGAAAACCTGACACTTGAACTCAGGAACACATGTTGAAAGACTAACTATATTGCTGACAACACAAGATAACTGGTGCTCTAAGCAAGAGGAAATGGAAAGCTGTTGGTTATGGCCTAGTGCTGCTAGCACTCCTCTTTCTCCCTCAGCCACACTGTCTGAGTGCTCCCACTGCAGTATGTTCAGTTACTGCTGTGACTTTAACAGTCTTACAACCTCTGTCTTTTATTAGAATGAGTGCTGATAATATTTTGAATTGTTCTGGAAGACAATAGTGACAAATACCTGATGACATTTGAGTAGATCTCTCCGAAAGTTCGGCTCAAAATTTAAATATTTGGTCAATCATTATTTTGACAGCCTGACATATGTGCCAGTAGCACAGGTAATACAAGGCAATGGACAATTTTTTCTTCCAAAGATATATATTATCTACAAAGTGAATGAAACTTAAGTAGAAAAAAGCATAATACTTCTTCATCCATGGAGTTTGAGTAATGCAGAATATTCCGTCCCTCTTTCAAACAACTTTAATGTTAAAAGCTGTTAAAATTCAAATAAACGAAAAACTAATTCTATAACAAAAGATATTTAGGTCTTCTAAGTACAGGGAGCAGTTGGTATTTACTACCTACCTATTACAAGCCGATTTTGGAAGCAATTGATTCAGAGTTTGATCAGAAGTTCTGTTTCCACTGTTTCCTTTAAAAAAATGTAGTACAATAGGATGTAACAAGGCTGGACTCCATGGCACACACATGATGGCAGCCTGCCATCATGGGGATTATCTAATATCACCAAGGGATCATTTAATTATTTAATACCACTCAGCAGAAATGAAATACCCTTGCCATTCTGAGAGAGCAGTATTACAATGGGCCCAGGAAAGACCTACAAAACCCAGGAACAAATTGTTTTCTGGAAAGTGTTCAAATTTTTTAGAAGCTCTAATCTTTACAACTGCCTAATCTAAAAAGCTATCACTGAAAAAATCTATCCTCCAAGTGCAGATGAAGTCATTTTTCCCCAGATGAATATTATTTTGGGTAGGACAATTAAAGGATTGCATTACATCATATAATGTAAATAAAGTTGTAGTTATGTTATTTCTCCTGTTTGCATAAGAGTTAATGAAATTGGGAGCAAGAAGTATGCAGGAGGATGCAAACCTCAAAGTTTCCATTCCCACAAAAAAAAAAAAAAACAAAAAAAAACCAACAAAAACTGGGACCAAATAGACCACATGGGCTCTAACCTACTATTTAAAAACAACAGTTTATAGTTTATAGCTTTAACATCCTTTTTCTTTTCCAAGTATGACATGCAGAGCTGCATTTGCAAGAGAGATAGCATGAAAAAAGATAAAAATAGTGTCAGTGTCCATTTATGATCCTATAATTCTAAGGTGTCAGTTAACACAGGAATTGAATACAAAACACATAGAAGTTAAAAAAAAAAGAAAAAAGCCCAAACCTACAGGCAAACTATGTAGCTTTATGCAAGCTGCATGACTGACATAAGCTATTTACCATTTTATCAGTGATTGAATAATAGAAGCAGGTGTTCCTACTGGTCTAGGTGGAATACTCTCACTAAACATTTTCTAAATCTATCGTTCTTGTATCAGTGGTGCATTGTGTTGCTGTATTTTCCAGGACCTAAGTTGTGAAATAAATTCACAATACACTAGCTTAGAATCAACCAGCAATGCTTATATCTCAGGTACTGTAAGCTATTAATTCTTCATTTAGAAGAAAATGAATTCAGTTCCTCCAAAGAGATAGTGTATTTAAGTTTTTATGTACAGTGCCTAGCACACTGTGTGTTTGTAAATCATGACAGGAACAACAATTTCTACTATCTACTCATGGAATTCAAGAAGAAGAAAAAAAGCCTGTACAAGTAACACAATAAGTCATACCCATCTATCTACATGTTTTTAATTGCTGCAACTTTCACATATGGTTTTCAATGCTCCTAAACAAATAAACTTATTTGGGAACACCTATAGTACATGTTTACTTTCTTTTTTAATTACAAAACCCATGGACATAAAGTAAGCATTTATCAAATACATGCTGAAATATTATTTACCTATTCTTTTGAGGCATTCATCATTAAGCAGCAAAGATGGTAATGGTACATGTACACAAGCATTTCTAGCTTCATGAAGTTTCAGATCCCTTTACATCCACATTAGTGCTGCTTTTAAGTGCAAAGACAATCTTGTTTTTTCAGCCACCATCCTTTCCTATTACAAAGCCTATTTGCTTCCAAAACTGCTGTTCTAAGTACTTTCTAAACTTGTTCACCTTTTATTTCTCAATCTATAATTTAGCAATATGGTTGTTTAAGAAAATTATCAAAATAATTTTTAAAATAGTTTTTACTGTGTTGTTGAAACCTTATTAGATATTAGCAGTTCATCAACAAAATGGGGTACCAAATATGTTGCTATCTTTTTTACCTATAAAATCACAGGTGTACACAGACACTTTGGGAGCAATGCAAAAAGTACATATTCATAACTACTAAAATAAAATTAACCAGATCTGATTTATCCAGTTTAGAGAGGAAACAATCCAATAGAACGCTTTATAGAAAAAGACAGATTGAGTAAAGTAAAATTAGATTATAATGCAACCAATAGTTGAAAGTGGGACTACACTTGTACACTCTCCGGTCTGAATTTCACACGATTTAGAAGAGGTTTGGAAATGAATGGATGACAAATTTTTGGTCAGATTCTGATTTCAATTAATGTGGTGAATCAGGACCTTCTTACAGATAATTCCCGAGCTCAACAAACAAAAATATTTACTTCAAAGAGGAGAACTTCAAACTCAAAATGTAAAATTTCCATTCCTGAAGTACATTCTGTATATTTTTCTTTGCTGTTGCCTGTATGTCTGCTTATCAAACTTAATATGCTCTAGATTCTTTTGTCAGCCCTTCAGTCATTGCTCATGTTACCTGATAGTCTGGCTTCTTTACCTCTTTATTATATTTGCACTTAATTTTTATTTCCTTTTGCTAACTATTGCTCTTGTATATTATATCAAAAATGCTGTCTCCTTTTACCACTTAGCCTTGTATAAGAGTGTTTGACACTTGAAGCCACTACAAAGCAAGCAAGAATTAAGAAGCTATTAAGAAGTGTGCTGTAGCTCTATATATAGAGCACAGATCTTCTCCACCATATGCATGACCAATGAGCTACTGCTGTCTTTTCACAGGCGAGGGTGTTCCAAGACCTTCGATTTTGTTGGTGGCAATGGTGTTGCAAGTTTTGAATAGCTATGAAGGCATTTAGCACGTAGAGCAAGACACATCCAAAATACCTTATAGAAACCCATCTGAAAATAAGGGTAGCTTTCTCATTATGCAAATGTTTTTTAAAGGACATCTCTCTGCTGAAAATTTTAAGAAAGCAAATGAAACTCTCACCTTTGTCTTTTTCACAGACAGATGAAAGACCATGCTCACCTTTCTGGTTAATCCTCTGTGATCCACAATCTGAACTGTCTGACCACCTCTAGATTCATTCCATAGAGGGAACGAATGGATTTTTTGCAAATATTTTCTGCTGCTTTGTTTAAAAATCCCTCTTCACATCTCCCTCTCTATCTACAATGAGTCCACTACCACAGGAATGCTGTTCCAGAGCTGTGACTGGGTTAGAAAGCCAGGGCTGGAATAGAGGGATATGGAGAGAGAGTCACGCAGATGTGCTCTTGGCGGTCCATGTGACAATTTTTTCTGTTTTTCCATGAGTGAGTACTGGATGGAGGATGATAGGTCCTTTTAGTATTTACTGAGGCAGGCTTCCCCCTTCCAAATGCATCACTGACTAGTGCTTATGTGTGCTCTTTTTGCTGGGCTTTGCACACTTCAAGAATCTCAGTCCCCTGCATCTCATGCTATAAAAGCCAAGGGGAATGCAGTGCTTCTCAGACACAACAGTCAGCTGTGTTTTGAAGCAGAAGCACATCCAAAAGTCCAGAAAAAAGGGAGCATTTTTTTTTGTTCTGGGAGGAATTTCGACCCTGAGATTGATACTTCTTACCCAGCAAAACATTCTCTTGTAGAAGGTAGTGTGTTTTCACAGGTTTCAGGAGAAGTGTCTATGTGATCAGGTTTTCCAGAGAATATTTTATATTTAAAAAACATCCCCAAAAAATTCTAGCTCCAGCTTCTTAACCAAAAACATATGGATACAGACACCTATACATGCAACACCTCTGTGTGTTTCTCAGTGGGATAGAGTACAATTTAACCTGTGCATGTACTAAAAGTCATGGAGAGTTAACAAGCACCTTTTTAATTCCTGGGGCATTTTACTATGTTGCCTACTGCTTTATGGTCCCTGGAGAAGAGCTTAAAGTTTTATGAACATTCAAAACAAATTTCTATTAGACTAAGTGAACCACCTGTTACAGATGTCTTTTTAATAACTCTCTTGGAGCATAGTAGAGGTGACTCAATTAAATTAGTTTGAAATGGGTGGTTATTCTTGTCCAATAAACACTTTATTGAGAGTCCTTTGTGTTCATAACCAACCTTGGTAGCAGTCCATTTCCAGTTGCAAGTCAAGACAACACCAGCTCTTAATGTTCTAATAAACAAATGGTTTAACAATTGGGAGCTAATTGTCACAGTGGGACAGCCTGGAATGCTTGTAATCAGGCCTGTATTGTCACAATTCATTTTCATATTGTAGCAAAATAACCTCAGGAGCACTTTTGAATTAAAAGAAATATCAATTTATGCTCATAGATGCTCAGTCTATGCACTTTAAATCAGATTCAGTAATTTTAGACCACCTTAATCTCCTCAAAATCAACAGCCAACATTTTCTTGCCCTGTCTAGGCACGACACTTTAGCAATAAAATCCCATTTGCAAAAATGGATGGGATATATTCTGTGGCAAATTACTTGTAATATTTTACAGATTTACTCCACTACATATTTACTACAAATCTTACAAAATCAGCACTTATTTAAACCCCAGGCGTGTTTATAGACAAGAAGATATTGTAAATCACAGCCAAGATCCAACTGGTAAAATAAACTTACTTCCAAAGAGATATCTCTTCTATGAGTGTGCTAATAAATCCAAACCTAAGTTCCAATGTATCTAAATTCAGGGTACAACAGTGCTTGAGAGTTTTTGAAATAAACTATTTTCCATTTACTCAGCTTTACCTTCTCCACATTTTTCCTAATTTATTTTCAACTAATCCGATAATACTACTAAGACTTCTAACAAGGAAAACCATGAACATATTTAAACAACAGCAATTTAAACTACTTAAAGCAAAACTGTCCAAGCTTCAGATAATGAAAGTTGCAAAAGAAGCTCTCAAGGGTTCTATTGTTCACAATAGTCCAGATAGCAAACCCTTTTCCTAGCTTGGTATGCTTCACAACCTTAAAAAAATAACTAGGACTACCACAGAAGCATCACCAACTCCTAGAAAGCCTTATTAATAACGTGCAAAAATCTTGCAAAACACACCTATGCCAGCTGAGCTGAAAGTATTTGGTCCCACTCACACAGACACTGACTTTCACCTGTCCTTTTTTATCAAATGAAAGTAAGTCAGAAAATTAAAAGGGTCATATATTCACTGGCTTCTGTTCAGGGAAGAAATTATATGATCACTCAAAACAAAATTTGAATTGTTCCTAAATTGGCTTGCAGATGCAAGTTCCTTACAATTCATTCTGAATACGAGGTTTAGATGCAATTTTTGCCCCCACCTATGAGAAAATGTCTAAATTATGTTTTCTGCACTAAGCCAAGACTGTTATGGAAAATCTTACTTAATAAACCAGCCCAACTGGAATTTCGCTTTAAATTCCAAACAAAAGAAAGTAATTTTATCAACACTTTTTAGAGATCATGTTTAGTTGCTTCCCTTACTGTAACAAATCAAGAAAGTACACACACCTCATTAAAAAATATACTTAAGAACTAGCTTGAGTATTCTAATTATAATTTTTTCTTGTAAAATAAAAATTACTAAAGCCTAAAGCACTTATTTTATTTTTGTTTGATTTTTCTTATTAGGACAAGCATGTAAAACCATGAGTGTTTTATTTCCCAAAGTTTTACAATTGGTATTCCCAGTAAATTTAAAATTATAGAACACTGATTATATCAAAAAATAATTTCAAAATGCTTTTACCCTCTTGTTTCATGAAAAACAAAAAAAATCCCACCCCACCCCAAATCTCAAAACAAACACTATGACTTGTTATTATCCCAGGAGTTTCTAGGTAATGAAAAAAAAAATCTGATGATGACTGCCCTTTATGCACCTGATCTCTTGACCCAGGTTTCAAGGCGGTTGTTCGTTCAGAACTTTGTGCATTCCTGCCTGGGCTTTCCGCATCTTAAATATTCTAGCTGATGTTTTTCCCGCTGGTTCTTAAGGAGAGAGCTATTGTTAAATAAATAATAATAAAAAAAAAGTGTCTCAAAGACTAATCATAGAGGAAATGAGAAAATGAGATAGACAGACAGCCAGAACAGATCATTAAGTCAGGACAACATCATAAGTTTTAGGATCAATAAACAGAATCCAAATGTTATTTGGACACCATTATGCAGTATGAAATGGAATTTTTTCTCAAGATGGTTTGCAGCCTTGAAACAGAAGGAGGAAGAGTTGATTTTATTTTGTGGGATTTTAGTCCTGATTTGTACTATTAATTTTGGTTAAACATAACACTTTTTTTCCCATAAATTGTGTGGAGTAAACAATGACATTCAGTGATCATGTTTTTAAGAAAAAACATATATTATGCCCCTTTGGTGGAACAGTTTTTAAATTCTAATAGAATTTCAAGGTTATTATCTATTTCAGATCAACACTTGAGGTCAGAGTTCACAGCAGCCAGAATTTACAAACCTCCAATGGGTTTTGATTGACAGCAATCAGCATCTCCTCAGCATCACTGAGGGAACAAAGTACAGGTCAAGACAGCAGGCGATTTCATCTGTCATTTTTAATTATCTAAATGATATTCACAGACAAAACCTTTCCCATCCATCAGGGCATCGCATTACCATAGACAATGTTTGTTTAAAGAAGAGGCCATAAAATCAAACAATTATGAATGCAGACAAGCCTTGCTATTGACTGCATAAATAATCAAGTGAGGTTTCCAAAACTCTCCGCTAATGAATTGGTAGATTGCTGGCAGGAAGTGGCAAGTAATAATACAGACAATAATCTAATGTTCTTATTGACTTTTACTAAAGCTTAGCTACAGTAGCAAAGATCCGAAAATGACGTCAAGTAAGGTTTCCATAGGAGCCGTATTGATATCAGTACACTGCTAAAATACAAGTAGTTAACTCCTGACCTCAAAGCAGGACCAGCAATCCCCTGTGAGAGAGCTGAAACACTAACAGTACAATATATCACGAGCTAAGTCAACAGCCTCAGGGCTCCAACAATGTTACTGCACTAGAAAGGGTCCCTTCTTTCCCTGTGTAACAGCCTGATCCACAGTAATTCACCTGCAATCCCCAAAATAACTCCATTTGAGTCTATGAGTAAATAAACATCTGCAAACTTAAAGTGGAAAGTATATTTAATACTGTTATGAAAAATACAGTGTGTAGAACTTACTTTTCTTATCAGGATGTTCCCAATAGCCTAACAAATTCACAGTTTAAAGGCCACAATCACAGGTGACATAAATTGCCATAAGTCTGCTGCTTCATTTACACTATCTCATTAATTGTAATCATAGGTAATAAGCTGGACCAAATTTTGATGAAAGTATTGGTTTCATCAATCAGAAAAAGCCAACAAGGGAAAAATGGTAAGAATCCTTTCTCCTGGGTTGAAGAAATTAACATAAGACATCCTCAAGGGGAAACAAAAAAGAAAAGGCACAGAAAGATGATACATGAAGTATGCAGTCTGTCTATGTACAGTGGGGCAAAGCTTAAGATGCCTTTTCTTCCACTAGGAAATACTGGAGAAGGATTTCCTCTGGGTGAAGGAATTAGGGTTGACACCAGATGCACTGTCAAGACAATAGCCTGGTAGGTGTACAACACAAAATAATATTGAAAGCTTCTTGCAAAGCCCTGGAGGATGGTTATTGAGACAGAGAGAGAACAGCAGAAACCTTTCCCTTCATTAACACATGTAGACCTGATTGCTGTCAGCATGCAATTCTAGTGTCTTTCACTTGAATACATATCACTAACTACAAATCTCACACTTCTTACTCATATGATGTCCCTGGAACTGTTTTGGCAAACAGTATGAAACAAAAAAGTAGTTCTGTACTTCAGAATCCCAGTAGTTTCTCCTGCCAAAAAAAAAAAAAGCCAGACTATGTTTGCAAATCTTTAACTGCCAGCTGTGTTTCTGGGACTGTCCTTCACATCCGTTGCATCTGAATAAGCCCAAACTAGTTCATTGATGGTCTCATATTAGCTCATTCACATTTTTCAAATCTTTATTAGCACTTAATAACCTTTCACAAATGTCAAAGAAGGAAACTGGACTGATTTCAATGGGATTTCAAAAAGGAAGCTTTTAAAAAGAAAAATGAGAAAAGCTCATGATCCAGAGAGATAAAAACTATCATTACATCTGGTCTTGGTTCACAGGGGGAAAAAAGGGATGTCTAATTAGTCCTGTGTAACCCACCTCTTGGCTTAAAAAATTAGTGAAAAACTTTATTTCCCCTTCAGCACCATCGCACCCCAGACATACTGCCCAGCTTTAACTATCCTCAAGCAGTACATATGATTCTCACCAACTTGGTCATGAAGATAAAACAGACCTCACAGATTTTGTCTTTCTTATTGAAATGTCCACTCTTGAATGCATACTTTTTAGGTAATGCAAGACGCACATATTTTGGTAGTATTGTGGAAGTGTTTCTAAAAACCCACTCTGAATTTCTTCTCACTGGCTAATGCAGTATGGCTTGTTTTCTCACCAGATAACCAGACAACAGACAAATTAAGACAAGGGCTTAAATCTCTTAGAATTGAGACTTTCAGTTCAAGTCTCAATGAGTCAAGGTCTTGAGCCTCTGGAATTTCTGGTCAGTATTTGCTCCTATCAGCTTGCAAAGATGACTGCAATACCCTAAATTCTCCATTAATGGATGTCTAAGATAATGCACTTTTGTCAGTGGAAGTCAGTCTATATCTGACCAGAAGGAAGACACTGCCAACCTAAGTAAAAGCTACAGTGCAATGTTCCAATTTCCTTTCTTTACTTCAAATTAAAAAGTTAATTATATCTCAGTTCAGATTTAGAGAACTTTGCTGTGGCTGTGTATTTCAGTGGAGAGAGATACATGTAACTCAGATGTCCTTTCATGATTCTGGGTCATGGCAAGCTCGGAGTTTCTAGAGAAACAACCAACAACTGCACTGAAATTATTCTAAGTACAGGTATTCCTATATAAGACATCTTTAGCAATTATTGCTAAAATAGTACACTCATCAGCTTCATAACCACTTGTTATAAAACAAGCACTGATTCTTCCAAATATGAAGAATTTTGGTCTATGCATTTCACCAGGAAGCTTTCTCCAATCTTTTATTTGTTTTATTTTTCAAATTTAATACTATGCTTTGTCAAGATTTACACTTTCTTTCCCACAAGGACTACTTTTTCTATTGCCAGCTTTATAAAAGAGGCTTAAAGTTTACAATCATGTTATCATAATATTTTTTACATTATTTTAAGTCCCATGGATAAATATCCCAGGCTTGTTAGAAAGACATCTCATTCCCCCTAAGAAAATGTACAGCTTTTAAAAAATCTTAAAAATTTTCTTTGAAGAATGTCTCTCTGAAGAATTAAATTGTGTTTAATAATATTCCTTCTTTTACTAAAACAATCATTTACACCATGGACAGTCTGAATTAAAATAATCTATCAATGCATCATCATAGCTTAGTTGCAGCCAGTGACACAAAGAATGCCATGGCAACACACCAATGGAACTATAGAAGTTTCAGAGTGTCAAAAGGAAAAGGGAGTCTCAGCTAGGTCACTCTCTCAGATAAGAAGCTGAAAACATTTACAGAGAATCATGACGTTTAGAAATTATGTTTAGAGAGTGCTTTAAAAAGTACACAAGCCAGTTTTGATTAAGAGACAATTCTGAAGAAGGATGGTACTATTTGGTCCCAGAACTTTACCCTGAATCTCCACTGGAAGTAAATAAGTATTAATGCAAAGTTCTTATAAGAGATCTTGACCGGACAGTCTAGGCAATATAGACACAATTGTTTCCAGTGAATTCATTAGATTCTTTATCCCCTTGATATTAGCAGTCATGACATTTTCAGCAGATGATTTCCTGGGGAAATCCTACTTTACAGGACACTTCTGATTTCAGTCTCTTTATAGTTATCTTTTAAAAGATAAGGCAAGATTCCAGAAAAAGATTAAAGCATATGATTACTGACTTAAGAATTTATTTCAGACTTTTTAATAGGTTGGTTACCCAAGAAATAAGTGACTAGCTAAAGTTCTTGCAGAAAGACTGTAACCAAACCTAAATACTTAAAATCTATTCTTAAAATACTAAAAATAATGGTGCCATCTTTTTCAATGGCACCATTATTCCAGCACCCCAAGTTGCAATATTTCAGGTTTCAAACCACAGAAGTTTGGAAAAATGACTAAATTGAAAAAGGCCCAACCCCCCAAAAATAATTCCACCATCAAGGATTTTTTTTTTTTTGCTGAAGCTATTTTATAGATTTGCAAAGCTGTCTGGAAAAAGCAGTATAAGTGGAATAGTATCAAAAAGTTGTGTTACGGATTCATTGGATGCTGATATTGCTTCTTCATTAATTATGAAAAAAAAATTCCAACCCAAAACCTTGTGATGACAAGAGGGAGGTATTTCTCAAGTCACATCAGTCTAGAAGGGTTTAGCTAGTATAATTAGAAATTGTCCTATCTCAAATGGCTCAGTGGTTACATAAGATTGTCAAATGAACAAAAGTAAAAATACAACATCAAAGACTATAAAGAGAAAAAAAAAGAGTTAAACAGAAAATAACTCTCTTATATATGCTTATATTTGCTTACAGTTATATATGCTTGCACAAAATAAAATAAGAAACTTATCTTGAAATAAAAGAATCTTAATGAATGATTTTGTTATATTGATGGGGAACTACCAATAAAAGAGATAATTTGAAGGAGGAAATCTTTTTACCTATAATTAAAGCTGTTCTGCTGTTCTACAAAAGCTTTCGCAATACCATGATATATTCAGTCATTTTCCCTCAGCAGCTCATGGAATTCAGTCCTGGCTACTATTTCTTTAATTATTATCATAATCTTTTGTTTCTGTTTACATGCACATATCAAGAGAATCATTTAAGCACCTTTTAACTCAATCATACTTAGGTATAAAGGTAAATTTAAGCACAGCACACAATTCCAAACAAGGTTATCATAAGTGATCACCCAGATGGACAATATGTGCTTTCAGGAATACAATGTTACCAGCTCTGCTTCATTAATAATGATATAAATCAGGAGTATTCACGGAAGTCAGTGGATTAAACAGTTCTAAAAGGAGTGAGAGGAGACACAGGACTGGATTGGTTGCATTTTTTGAGGACCACACAGTGGATGACATTTCCTGCTTCTTAACAAAGCTTTAAAAGTCAGAGGAGTAAGCTTCCACTTAGTGTCATAAATTTCCAAGAGAAAAGGTCTTACGACCTTTGGCAACTTATACTTTTCTAAAATAATTAAGCTTGTAAGACTCAAAGGTTATGTTGAGGGGTTCAATTTTTTCTATTTGATAACTTCTGCTTTTTTCACAAAAAATTTAACACTTCTGAAGTTTAGGCCTAACATGGAAATGCATTCTCATACATTCAATCAGTTGTGTATCCTGAAAAGGTCTGCCTCAAAATATGCTCTGAATTTCTACCTTTTTACTCACTTATGCAACTGAGAAAATGTTTCTTCTTTCAGAGTAAAATTTCAGTTATATACATATGAACTGATTAAGTAAAATCTATTAAAATGTCATTGCAGTCATAATGTAATTTTTAAATTTCAAATAGGAATGCATCTGGCCTTGTTCTTCAGCACAACCAACAAATAACAACAGAGACCGTTTCTTAAAAATGTCAATTCTTTCCAACTAGGGATTTTTCTAGGGAATCAACTCCACGGCTTTATTTACGTTTTTTCCCTAATACAAAGTGTTATTTCTTATGTAATCCATAAAATGTTTTATAAGAAAGATAATGGTGACAAACACCTTCAACATTTCTAAAACTGTATGTCACAAATCACAGCAGAACAATCAAATAACTAATATTCAAAGTATGACATATAGTAATGACAAAATGACATACAAAGAAAGTCTATTGTATAAAAAAGCAAACTAGGTTTGTTTTCTTTTTAATTGTCTTTTTTAGCTGAAGAGAAGTTAATAAAGACATAACTAGTGGGTTATGGGTTAACACAATGAAAAAGGGAATTGTGCCTTCTCTTTCTCTTATATTTCTGGGGGTTTTTTTTAAATTTTGAAACATTTCCCCTTTAAAACAAACCCTACATTTTTCTTCTGCCAATCAGTATTGGCACTAGCTACAATAGAAAACACACTTCATAAAGTTACATCTTTTAGAGAAGTATTCTTGTTGATTTTCTTAATAGCATTGTAAAAGAAAAGTACATAATTGCTAAAATGCAATGAAATCCCCAAGGTAGAAGCATAAGGCCATACTAGTTTCAAATTACTAACATTTTTATACACTAGCTTAATGAATTAGAAATTATTGGAAACTTATTTTAAAGGACAACTACTTTTTATTTAAAGAACTATGAGGTACATGCTACAATGTCAGCAATCCTTACAGTACCATTCTCTTTTTAGAACACAAGAGACTTCTACAGCCCTCTAGACTTAGAAGACCAGCTCACAAGAATCCATATATGCCATTTGAATTCTGTATTAGAAAGATCTGACCAGAAGTTTTCAAAATAAAAATATACGAGCAAAGCTGTGCAGGTGAGCTGATAAAAACAGCATGTGTCCATGTTCACAGCCTACTCCTCCCTCTCTGTGAAGAAATATCTATCTAGACTATTCAAGGGTAAACTCATCTCTGGCATCTTGACCACATAATGCTTACAGTGAATTTAGTATAAGGATCTACGTCAGGCAAGGAATTAATGTTCAAATCATGTATACATCCTCCCCTGAAGGAGATTATAGGCAATTAAAGAGGATGGTTTAAGTGTAGTTTCCAAGTTCTTTGACAGCTTCACCATGTAAAGGAATCCAATGCTACATTTCTTAGTCCTAGAGTATCCTTGATGCTTCTTGGTGTCAAGTGTTCATTCTTCTATTTCAAAGTCTTTGGAAGACAGCCCTCCCACTAACTTAAATAAGTGAAAAACAGTACAGGATTTAAAAAAAGTTATTATTATTATTATTATTACTACTATTGAATTGCTGAAGGAGAAAATACTGAGGGAGAGGGGAGGCAGAAGCTCTTATCTCTGTTACAGGATTTTCTCACTCTCTGAGATTGCTCAGTGCGGCACGAATGGAATTAGCCTTCATACAGTTTATGAAACCGGGACAGTATGGGAAGAGAACTACTTTGTTAAAGAGAAGTTATTTCAGGGTTTCTGGAGATCAAGGCTGACTCAGGAACCCACACCAATTCTCCCAGGAGAATGAGCAGGTAAATATTACAAAGTTGCTTCTCCATGTTGAAAAAAATAGCACCTGTAAGTTCAGTCTTTTCAGATACATTCTTTTTCTTTTGGCATTTAAAAAAAATTCTCTTATTTCCTCACTGTGCTGCTTTTTACATGCCTGCATAAGCAGAAAGCCTTATGCATCAAAATCTTGCCATGAATGGAAAGATTCATGCATAAGTCTGCCCTCATACAGTCTCACAGGAGACTTCTTTCGACCTAAATTGGCCTTTCAAACATAACAGCGCTGCTTCAGAAGACTTGGCTTATCAATTCAGTGACTGTGCTGGCTGGGATCTCTAACTCATGGGGAATAGAGAACCTGCTCCAACTGCTGGTGTAACACTGACAGATGCAGGACCCATATGCCCAAGTCTGGGTAGGATGCCTGTATCACTGGCATCTGGATGTCAGCTTGCCTTTTCTGGCTCTGCTTCTGGCTGTGCTGATAAACCCAATTGTCTGTCTGTTGTGGGTCAGCCTGCTGCTGCCCTGTAGTCGTGTTTTGTGGATTACTCAGTGGTTCCTCTCTGTAAAGGAGTACTATCTGAGCATAGTATGCATCCCTCAATGCATACACATCTAATGGATACACATCTAATTCCAGTATTTCTACTGTTCCTGGTGGTTTCAGCATAGATGATTAAATCTTGCAGGTGCAGCGAATCTGTAGAATGTGTAAATGTTCATTTCCTGTCTAGTGGCTAGGAAGTTATGCTGATACCATCCATTACTTTTTAATCCTAAACAATTTTTTATTGCTAGATATACTGCCTGGGATTGCAAGTGTAATATTTGAATGACCAGAAAGACATTTTTATGAAGAAGAAAACACCCATCATTAAAATGCTCTGTAATAGTGAAAAAAATAAAACAACAAACAAAACCTATGTAAAAATTGTACAAAATACTATCGACACCTACTTAGATATTTGCATGAGTCACCCTGGCAGGCACATTCTTGAAACTAAAAGAAATAAAATGTCCTTAGGCAAGAAATAAGAAAGGCTACTTTCTGTTCAGATTTGGAGTCTACCAAAACCAGAGCCTATCCTAGAGGGAGGTCACTGAATCTCATTCTAGAACAAGGCTTAATGGTATATGCACTTCTATATCCAGCAACAGCAGCTACAATCACTTCATGCCAAGCCTCCTACATGTAGATAATTTATACCCTCATCAGGAATAATCTATCTGGGAGTTGGGGGAACTTTTGTAGAATGAAAGCCAAATGCTGCTAATTGGCCTTGGCAAACACTGCAAGTGTGGGGGGCAGTACAAAGCCAGTAGCCTAAACGCGCACAGAGCAGACATGCAGCAACCCCCTTCCTCTCCTACAGCGTGTGCCCAGCCTTATGTGGCCTCAAATGCAAATGTGTGGAATCTTAAGGAAACACAAATAAGAATCCCTACAATGGCCACAAAGCAATGCCAGTGACAAGAGCAGGCCTTTCTACAGGAAGGTATATTATCTCCTGCTAGCCAGCTGACATAGGGGTTCAATCTTTCACAGGCGCAGCTTTAGGAGCCTATAACTACGTGTTTAACTAAAATACTCTAAGTTACTTTTGTGCCAACTGCAAAACATAACAATTAATAACCACAAGAAATTAAATGCAAAAACTGTTTTTCATTTTGAGGATGTTAAGCTTGGGTTTATAATAAACAAAACCAAGTACTCCTTTCTTGCTTTGACACACTAATACATTATATCCCTGAAAATTTGAATATTTGATTCTGCTTGTAAAGGATGAAAACCACTGCCTTGATCATTACTGTTTCAGACACGTAAATGTAAAAATTATTTGAGAGACAGAGAACAAAAAAGAGACAGCAAGTTTAGCAGGACAGTCTTTCAATGATACTTTTTCAAGTCCCAAACATTTTCTCAAAATTAACAGAGGACTTACTCTTATTTTCAGAATTGCATGCTGACCATATACTGTCCATAATTAGGACTCGAAATTCTAAACCATAACAGAAATTATATCTTTAAATGTAAAATCTTGGTTACTTTGAATACTGAGACACTGAGTCCCGACTTTCAATATAAATCTCACCTCTACGACCTTCTTTGAGACTGTACAGAGGAAATCTGAGATTCTCTACTACATGTCTGTTACATATCAGGGCTACACTAAAACATTAACTTTGTTTCATTAATTTTCAACAAAACTAACACTTTTTTTATGCTGCGGACTAAGAAGCATTTGCTGTTAGCCTGAAGAATGCTGACAACCAGTCCAATACTGGTAGTGTGATGCCTAAAGTTCTAGCTTTCATATTTTTCAGATTCTGTGCAGACTTAGTGTGTAACTCTGAACCTCATATAAAGTGTCAGCAAGTTCTCCTCACAGTTTAGTTGGACAAAGCAATCCTTTTCCAGCCTGAGAACCAAGGACACCATTGCAGCTTCAGGCCCAAAAAGTGTAAACAACAGCATATTGAGGAGAGCCATCTGTAAGGATGGGACTCATAGCCTGAAGCTGTAATTGGAGAATTAACTCCAGCATTTAAATGGACCAAAACTTATAAAAGTGTGAAAATCCACGACCATTTGTCCATCTTGGGTAGAGCCATGGCCAGGTTCTTGTACTGCCCAAGGTGTATCCATTGAAGGCCTTTCTGATAAAAACCTACTTTATTCCTTTAACTCTGCCCAGCCTCCGCTCCTCCTGCTACCTCCTAGAGAGGTAGCAGTTTGTTATCTCTAGGTATCAGTTTGTCCCTTCAAATCTTTTCACCTGATGTTATTTTTGGAATAGCAAAAAGCCAAGTGGCTCTATCAATGGGCGAAGAGACAGCTCCTACAGCTAAGGTGTCCTCTATAACAGCTATTCTCCACTGTAGGACTCTCTTGCATTGTGAGGAGGACTTCTGAACTCTAGACACAGACATACTCATTTAATCAACTTTTGAGATAATACACTTCAGAACAGAGAGCATGCTCTACAAGCCTGACTCATTTATTTCAACAATATTTGTATTTCCTTAAATGCTATGTACTTAAAAGTCTGTAAAGGTAGTTGCACTTTCCAAGTAAATTTAGGAAAAACTGAACTAAACCTTCAGTTTCTATAGCACTGAGGATGTCTGAACACATAGGTTCCATGTCAATATTTAATTTTCTATTTATTTAGGCCTCACAGTTGAAAACAAACAAACAAACAAGCAAAAAGTGACTATCACCTGATATGATGAAATTACTCAGAGATAAAAGCAGCCTTAAACAATAGCATTCACATGAATCTCAGTTGTCCATGATCCATTTAAGGGTTTTCTGTAAGCAGAATAAAACCCTACCCCTTTCCCAGCTCCCAGGTAAAAAGAGGGCACAGAGTGCTGCCCTTCACATCCATTGCAGAGGAGTATGAATGATGTTTAAAGCCTATTTCTAGTGGTTTATTTTTTACAAGACCTGAAATGAGAAATATTTGAAATCTTTGAAACTGTCATCAATGTTTTCAGAAAAGTGAAGAAAAATATCAGTTAACTTGCTCAGCATGCCCATGAAATATACTTTTCCCCATTTTTATTTATTTATATAAAATCAACACTCTTTTTATTTCTTGATAAATGCTGCAATTGAAAAAAAATGAAAAAAGTTTTCTGAAACAAGGACACTTACTGCCCTCACCTATATCTTCACAAACATCATAGAAGGTATAATTCTTCCTGGTGAACCCACACATTAGTTTATGCTGTCTATACTTTTCAAGCCACCTTACTTCTGAGAAATATAAGGCAAAACCCCAAATCATAGCTGAATTCAGACTCCATTAGAGTTCTGTTGATGTACCAGGAAAAAAAAATCCTCCTTCAGCTTCTACAGGCTGCAGAAACTCCTCCATTTCTTTTAATGACCTATTCCCTCTGTTTGATTCAATACAGCCCACTGGCTATGGAAATGACAACACTCAGCAGGTGACAACAAAATGGTCAGCAAACAGGGCTGAGATATGTCATTTTCTTCAAATAGTTTCTCAGGAATTAAATGACACATCACTGTATGTGTACATGTCCTGCTCAGATCAAATATTTTTTTATTAAATGAAACTGCACGCTTCTGTATATGTAGTTGCCATATGAAATGCAGGTTTAAGTGTACTGCTCCAAGCTCCAATTGCAAAACAATTTGCTGTTTCCCACACCTCCCTAGTCTCCTTTGAGCATATAACCTCTTGGGCAGCAAGTGCTCAGATGCTCTACCTTTGCCATAAGTCCAGATTGAAAGCCCTGCCCTTATGGAGTCAATCCGATGCATTTGCTATGACTGGGACAAATTGGAGTATGCAAATTAGCACCTTTTGAGTCTCCTGAACCCAGGAAATTCTCTTGCTATGTGTTCCAGCTAATGGACCTGAGATGTCCTTTGTAACAGGGCTGTCTGTGCAACTCCTTTAACCTTTTCAGATTCTGATCTAGCCTTTGTTCCTAGCCCTTTTTAGAATCATGCAATGTATCAAGTTAACCTCTGTTATAATTTAAACTGGTGTAACACCAGAGCCATATCATAGCATGCTGTGGCATTTACACATGTTTAAAGTGCAAAAGAGCATCCAACAGTGAATAGAGGCCCACAACATTAAAATTTCTAAGAGAGGTTTTTCTGCCTACTTGCAGCTTCAAATACTTATCTTTCCTGAATCACTTAAACTAGTACAAAATGCACAATTAGATTTCTAAATTTCTAAATAAATTAACATCAAGTATAAGAGTTTGCTCTTCTACAACAAGAGTATGATCTGAGAAGACTGTCAATCTACAAAGTACTTGAGGAGTGACTGCTGATCAAGCATGAACAGATTCCTAGGAAGATTTTATAGAAATCTACAGAAAGAAGCAGAAAGATGAAATAGCACTATCCTCAAATCATAAAGGGAAAGTAGCTACTGGAGATGCCTCGTTCCTGGAAAAGCACACTGCAAAGTAAGACAGTGACCTTTTCTTACCAGAGTCCTATGACTCTTTTCACAACATTTCAGCATTTACACTGACTTCCTGCCTTTAAACTGTGTTTGGGTGTGGTGTTTGAACATAACAAACACACATTTCATGTCACCCCAAATTACTGCTTCCAAGCAGATTGTGCACCTATCTTTCCTCAACACAGCATTTAGTATGCTGATATTCTCCTCTCTTGCTGTTGTTGTTGTTTTTTTTAAGATTTTATTCCTCATTTAATATTCTTTGGTCCCATCCACTTAGAATTGTATCTTTTCTAGGAAGTTATACTTTCATCAGAATATATACAATCTCTTACATCATTAATCCATCATTGTTCAGTTTATACTAAGGCACTACAGCATCCCATTTCTTACTGTTATATCGCTGTTTTGGGATCACTAAGTTGAACTCTATAATCATCAACTATTCCAGAGAAAACATGGTTGCATACTAAATGCTTTTGATTTTGGACAGAGATGTAGATTAAATAAATGCCTTTTCTTTCCCTTTGTTCAGTTTCTGGACTGCATTTTGTTGAGAGCATTTGGTGTTCCCTTTGGTTTTGTACCCAAACTCTCTGGATGCCACTTAATGTAAGGAAGAAAACCTAAATATAGGCTGTACTTGAAAATTAGGAGGTTCAGATTCAAAATCTAAGTGCATAAAGTAGACTCAATATTTGTCTTATAGAAATCATTCCCTCATAGAACTTTTATATGATCTACAAACCTTCAGTTCTGACTTCCTCTGTACTTGTTCTGTCTCATTGCAGTTATGCACTGCTCTTCACCAACAGAAAGTTTAGCATTGCTTTGCTGAGTGGTCTGATCTGCAACCACATTTCCTCTTAATTAATCTATTTAATTTCCACTTTATTTTTGGCTACTGGAGCATAACTTAACCTCTACTTCATCCCAGAAATTTTTACTTTCAGACAGCACAGATCTGTGCTCTCCCACATATCCTTAATTTTGTCAGCCTTTTCACATTTTCCTCTTTTTGTCTGCCTTTGACACATGCTAACAGATGTCAGTCAGTAGTCTACCCCTTTAACCCAATGCAGACAAGAAGCTGAACGGTCTTCTTCATTCTCAGAAAGTGTGTACCACTGACATCGTCATTAGCAATTGCCCTTCTCAAATTTCCAAGCCAGTAGAAGTCTTTTCTCCTGACACCTTTTACAGCCTGGAAAAATCCTCCATCAGTACTACCATCTGCTGCTTCCTCACCTTTAGTCTTGTGTCACCATTTCTGTGTTGACTAGTGTTATACAGAGAGAACCTCATTATGTAATATTCAGAATGACTGAAAATAGTAAATGAGAAGATAAATCTTCTCCTAATATTTCATAGCACTCCAACACTTTCCCCTCTCTTTTCCCACTTTTTAAATTTTCTTGTCAGATGGGACTCCCTATAATAATTCAAATTTTGGAAGAAATGAGACTCCCACTCAACTATAGCCTAGCCAGTCAACTTTTTTTTTTTTTTTCTGTATTGCCTCTATTTAATTAAAACACTACAAAGTTTTACACAACATTTGTGGGGAAAGAAAAAATTTAGAACTTTTTATCTAATTCACTTATGATTATTCATACTGCTTGGCTGATTTTAATACTTAACTAACAATGGGCTTCCAAGGCAAAGTATTGGGTACTTTTTTCCCTTCAGAAGAAGGTTCTGTTTCTCCATTACACTGTTAATTGTGTGCAACTCCTGTACCATCCACGATTGTTCACTACTGCAAAAATGTAAATAACTTGCTCTCTTTACTGTTCTCTAATTTGCCTTAAATAGACATTTTCACAAATTTTTCCCAGTCTAAACTGGTTGCATGCTCAACACACATATTTATAATGTATGGAGAACTTTACTCACACACTCTCCAGCAAAATGACTTTTTCAAAAATGAATTGTGTCATTGTCTCAGTATATTCTAATCTAGTTATTATAGATTAATAGCAACATCTTCCAAACATGATTAAATACTCTAGGGAAATTGTAGAGTGAATTCTCTCCCATTTTTTGTATAGAAAGCTTGATAGAGTACCCTTGTTCCAAAAAGTAGGTCTATAATTCTACAAAAATCGTGGCAAGAATGGAGGACAAGAAACATTTGGACAACAGAGAAATGGTATGAAAGTTCCCTTCAAATTTGGTATTTCATTCTACACCTTCTGTGTTTGATAACATTGAATTACAAACTGGATGATAAAACAGCATTAACTTGAGGAGTATGTGAAAACATTTTCCTGATAACAACTTCCAATTTTTCTGGCTGAAGATGGGAAAAAAACTTTTATTTTTTAACTACTGAGATATTAACTTTTGTTTGCATTTCAAATCTTTGTTTGCATTCAGTTGATCATTCCTGTGACCCTGAGTACTTATGAGAGTATCACAAATATGGTTCAATCTGTTATTTGCAGCTATCACACAGCTTGAAGAGGTGGATGGGATCAGCCCCTTGAGCAGGATTGTAGACACAGCTTTGCTTCACTTTAGGAGTGCAGGTGGATGGGGTACTAGCTCCCTGCAAACAGAAGATTGTTAGAGTGCTCCCTTGGAGTGAAGAGACATTAATTTTCCTCTTTCCTGAGAAATTTGACATACAAGTTCATCTGACATACTCCAGAAAACAAACCAATGACCATACAGCTACTCTGTATGGTACTAGCATCACCTGGAATGATTCACTAGAAGCCACAGATGTCCTATTCATCTGCACATTTACCTCACAATTAATAAGGGCCCCTCTCTGAAGCACAGTACTATACTAAATTGAAAAACGGGTTATATTTGTACAGTTTCATGTCAGTCTTATTACTACTGTAGTGGATACATTAATAAAAAATAGTTAGAAAAAGAATATCAAACTATTAGGATAAGAGGTGTTATTCAATTGTTCACAATACTAGCAATTCATTAGGTTTCCACAGGATGAGGGTGGTTTCCTTATTTATTGACTTTAAATAAAGAAAAGCTGAAATAATATCAATGGGTTTAGTAGCCCATGGCTTCTCTATAGGATGAAGGTAAAGATACAATTAAATCTTCCATGAAGTTCTATCCACTATCAGAGGCTTCCAGTGGACTGAAAAGCATGTGAACCAAGACTGCCCTTCAAGCATGAAAAGTCTGGGACTACTGCATGGGGTAAAGCCATATTGCAGCATTTGAGCCATTTCTAGCTTCCAGATAGCTCAAATTCTGCTTCATTCTAGGATGACATTCCATGATCAAGACTGTGGTGATTCAGGGGTTTCTAGGAAGTAAAACGAGGGCTTACAGGCCTTGTGCACATTTCAGATGACTTTGTGGGGTTGTCTTGGACACAACTGGACATCTACTACAGCTATCCTCTCTACATTGTTAACCACTTCATTAAAGATAAGTGGTTTGTAGTTTGTGACTTTTGACTCAATGAAGAATACAACCTATAGGGTCAGATTGTTTTCACTGAGGTTGCTTTTCCTCGGATCTTAATGGGAACCTGATTTTTCTTCTCTCATTGAATCTGATACTGCAACTATCTTACAAAAGACAAAATACTTCAAAATATTTCACCACAAAATACTTAATGGGAGAGAAATGTACAGCACAAAGTAAAAAGGAACTGCAAGTCTCATAAATTTTCCAAGATAACAACATTCAAGAAGTCTTCCAGCTTCTAGGAAGGTAGGTGGGGACCTTTATGGAACAGAGGAGAATTCAGTAATTGTCATCCACTTGTAAATCATGGGTGCACAACAAATCTTGCTATGGGAATAAATGAGATTGGTAGTTGGCTTTTTTCTCTGTCTAGTTCAGTAGTTCAATTCTATCAAATGTATCAAAATCATCTAATGTGCAGTAACTTTAGGGACATGGCAGAAATTGACTATGGTCTTCCAATTAGTTTCATTTTGGATTATGTTTTGGTTTTTTTTGTTTTTGTTTGTGTGTTTTGAAACTCATTGTAAAAATCTACATCATAAGAGTCGTCAGTGCTCGCATCTTGTGGAACATGCCCACAAAATGAAGAAAAGGATACACTTTTTGTTGCACTGACACTTTGCTATCTGTCCAATACAAGGATTTCTTCAGACAAAATGAGGTAGCACAGTATAGATGATCTAAGACAACAAGTGTCCAAGTTACTGTGTATGTAATATGTGCATAATGCTATATGAAAGTGTTAGTTTCTTAACAGTTGAACAGGCACTACTGAAGCAAAAAATGCAATTATGAAAGTTATCACTCTTGTATGCAGAAATACAAAACGTGTACTGCTCACTATAGTTCAGATACACACTCCTATTATTATTACTTATACCATCTTTCCATCCTAGCCGGAGTTTAAAGCTACTTCATTGTGATTAATTCCAAATATTTAGTTTTTAAAAAGGCACTGATGTTTTTAAAGGAAGAAACATATATTTTCAAAATACTAAAATTTTTTAAAAATAATGTACATTATACTTTTAATTGTTTTAAAGTTCAAATTGTAAGGTGTGTTCTTTTTTGTTCAAGAATTTTAAAAGCAACTAATTTAAATATGCAAAATTATCTTGAGTTGTTCATACGTGAACTTAAAAGCCATGCAACACAGGAAAATTAAGTAATTATGCCTCCAAGTTATTTACTGCAATTAAGCTCATTTATCATATGCAAATTAGTGCAAACTGGTCTCATTAGTTACTAAATTACTCAATATGAGCTGAACAATGTAGCACTCCAGTTTGTAATGAAAAATCCCTGTAGAGGCAAGCAGTATCAATTAAGCTAATTTGCATATGCAAATATATTCACTAACTTTCCCTTTTCTCTATATTTAGTTCTACATTTCCTGATCATTCCTGATTATAAGAAGACTATGGGGTTACTGACCCTTTTTCACACCTTCTCAATAGCAATGAAGTTACAGAAAAAAAATCCAGAGATCCTGAAAAATCGATGAAAATCTTGCTAATTTTTACAACCAATTTAAACCAAATTTTCAATAGCAGGTACCAGAAATAATTTTTTTGCTGGATTTAGTTGATAGACAGATATATGTACAGAAATATAAAAAGAAGACATCTATTCTCATTATAACACCACTTTTCACAAGAAAAAGAATGTACAAGACAAAAAAACCAAAGCTTATAATTTGGCAAATCAAAAATCTTGTCAAAAATTAATTAACATATTGCCATTATCTACTTTTCTACTCCATTACATTCCACTCTACTATTCATAATTCAGGTGATTTTACTGGGAAAACATTTAAAAGACATTGCACTGACATAAAGATTCTGATGTAATAATGTTTGAGCAGTCATCATTTGCGCTGTCTTTTTTTCCAGAAGCACAGAGTGAATAGCACCTTTGGCTTCAAACCTACCACTGGGAATCTCTTCAGCACGATATACAGCAATCAGCTGTGGCTTGGAGATTTTTTGACATAGACTCGCACAATTTTAGACTGATTCAGGTTAGAAGGGTCCTTAAAGATCACCTACTTCCAACCCCCCTGCCATGGACAGGGACACCTTCCACTATCCCAAGTGGCTCAGAGCCCCATCGAACGCGGCCCTTGAGCACTGCCAGGGATGGGGCAGCCACAGATTCCCCAGGCAGCCCGCGCCAGAGCCTCACCACTCTCACCAAGAGGATGTGCATGTGGCTTGGATTTCATACGTAAGCGAAGTATAAGCCTCTTTGTATATCTAGATTTGCACAAAGGACAAATGCAAAGATGCCTTACTCAAATGAAGCCCTTTAAAAGTATTAAATTTCCTTTTATCAGGTTTTCAGTCAATTTTTCATCTCTGAATTGATGTAAAGGTAATGGTGTGTTGATTATTTTTGTAGTTAATGAAGTCTGCCATTAACGGAACAGATTTAACTGTAAGATCCCTGGGCACAAATGCTATCTCAGACCAAAATCGATTACTTTTTAACTTTTATTTTTCTCATGACAGGTAGAGTTTTACTTTACTATTTTCTACACTTAACTGCATATGGGAGAAAACCTTAGCACCTGTATCAATCATCAATTAAGCAGTATTTATACATTTGATTCCTAAATAATAGAAAAAAAAATCATGGATGAAGGCATTCTTCATTCAATGATGACTAGGCATTATATATAAATACATGGATTTAATATGTATGGACATGACTAATGCATATAATTTATACCTAGATGTCACTGACACTACCTATTTGTAGACTCAAAATAGAAAAATATCACAATATGTGCCTCCATTTCTGTTTTTGTAACCTCATCTTAAATAAACTATATCCACTTTTTATAAATATACTGTATTATGCATATCTGTCTATCAATAAATTTTGAAGTACCAAAATATTAAAAAGATTAGAGAGGTCCTTAATTTCTGAGTTTACACTTAACCAAGTCTTCAAAGTACTAATAGCAAAAGGGATTACACCAACTATTAATTAAAATTATTCAGATAGCAGACTCTGGAACCAAAATTCCCAAAGTATAATCAAGGTTGTTTACTCCACCTGCAAACAATACTTATCATGATACTTAATGGAAAATAATTTCTATGAGAAGCAGACTAGGTGAGAACATGTTAGAACCATATTCCACCACAAAGTCTATCCAATTGCTATTTTAAAAACCATTTTGTCTTCTGGTAATTATATTACTACCTATTAGGCCAAGGCAGTAGTTTGAAGTTCATTGTGATCTGTTTAGAAGTGGTACATTTGAATGCATGACCCATCACCTCCCAAGGGTTGATTGCTCTGCTAAAATAAGACAAAATCTTAACAAATTTTGATAAACCTGTCACCACTATTAATTCATATTGTCTTTTATCCATCGTCAAGGGTGTATCTCGCAAATATCAGGGTTGAACTGCCTATTATCAACTGAGAGATTCATGGAAGTACTTTGATAAAAACATCATCTTCTTTGAAAAGACCACACCTTAACAGGCTAATGGCTAAGGCTAATGGTAATTTTGATTTAAAATCCTCAGTTTTGAGAATATAAGTGCAACACAGGGGTTTTTTTAGTAATAGTATGATGAAGTTATGTCCTGAAAACACCTTAATTTATCACAAATCAATTTTTTAAAACCTAAAAAAAAACTCAAAAAGAAAACCCAAAAATCCCAACAATCCATAAATGGAATATAGTTTAAACAAGTATGAAAGTCACCAATTGTTTAATACACAGTAAGTGTAAAACTTAAATAGTTTTCAAAGTGGCCATCCCAGGATTTTTCATTTTCATCTATAAGAGTCATACTTAATACGTAAAAAGTGTAAATAAATCAGTCTCAATGAGGTTTCATTTATATATGAGTTATAAGTAATGTTGTAAAAAACATACCTTTAGGATATATGATATGTTTAGACACTCAACATACTGAGAAATTACATAAACTGAAATATCATAAAACTGCTAGTTCTTCATTTTTTTTCTGCGTATATGAGACAACATAGCAGTGTTCCTGCCTAATATGCAAACATAGTACTGTAGATAATGGTGCAGATCTCTGACACAATAACTACAACAAAAGTATTTGCTTACAGAATCAAAAACTTGACCTAGACCTCTGCCAAGAGTGCACAACTAAGCAAATAATTTCATTCATAATTCCTGTTCCGAAGAGAAATTAATTCTACTAGTTAATTTAATGTTTTCCTAAAATTATCTTTGTTGCTATTCTGCATTTAGTTACTTTATAAAGACATGAAAATTCTGACATTATCTATAGTGCTTTTGAATACCACAGCTGAGTTAGTACAGAGATAGCTCTCAATCATTTCAAATTAAGTGGAATATTTCTCATGATAATATCCTAATTTACCTCTCTCGTACCTCTCAAAAGATAATACACCAGACAATATATTTGCATTGAGAAGCTGTGTACATTGCTAAATAAGAGCAGTTATTCAGTGCCACACTTAGAAAAGACTTTGTGGGTTTTATTTCCTTAGGGCTGGGTTTGCCTTACTGCAGGGCACATCACATTTTCTTCTTAACTGCTCCACATTTGATCACTTCAATGTAAGAAAGGCTGTAGTAACCCTGGCAAAATAAATCACGCACAAGAATGTTTCCATCAGCTTATCGTTTTTCAGTTGAGTCTTCCTGGAATATGATGACTTGTGTCATGTGACAAACCTGATTGAAAAATACCAGACCAGTTTTCAGCCCACAGCTAAGGACACCTAAGAGGCATGCTTTCATCTTTTAATCTCTGCAGATTGCTCCAAATTTGAGATATATAATTGTGACAACTGGTATTTCGTGGAGAAAAGCAGTGCTCATAAACCAAAGTGGGGAAAAAAACACCAACCCTAAATTGATACATGACATAAGACAAAGCACCAACACAAAATACTAGCTTGTACACACACACACACAAATACATAAGGGCATTCTGCAAACAAACAAATTCTAACACCATTCTAAACAACAAAATATTGTGATTCAGCTAACGTAACACTCGCCTTGCCTCTCATTAACAGTCTCCCAATTATGGACTTTCAAAATAGAAGAAATATGAGCATAAAAAAAGAAGTCATCAATAGAAGTGCTGACAACAATACTATTCAAATTATTGGCAGATATATGACTAGATAGATATTTTGATTTTTCTTGGAAAAGCCTTTTTTTTACCTGTAATATATGACTTCCCAAATGTGATTCAAAAACTTCAATGGCAAGGGCACTGGGACTTCTCCTGCGCTGGGCACCTATAACTGAATAAAAAACAGTTATGTTGCAAGGTCTGCAC
Organism: Ammospiza caudacuta; assembly: GCF_027887145.1. Lineage (NCBI taxonomy): Eukaryota > Metazoa > Chordata > Aves > Passeriformes > Passerellidae > Ammospiza > Ammospiza caudacuta. Next base: position 40,145,576 of record NC_080598.1, on the reverse strand, counting down.
ATTTAGTTCTCATGCATCCTCATCACTGACATTAACCCCTTAAATGTTTTGCATCTTAATACACTGGTGGTTAATTTAAATTTTGCCTTCTACATAGCACATAAATTTGGTAATTTAATATGTAATTTAAGACTCAAATATGTAGGATTAAAAAAGGAGATTTTTAGAAAACAACCTATTTAAATGTCCAATGAATCTGGAAATTACTTGTTTGTTCAGATATATCTCGAATCCCTGTAGGCTTACGGTAATGAAAGCATGTAGAATTTAGTGAAAAATACTATTGAAAAAGAGGCTATACATATTGTAAATGTTTTGAAATGTGGGATAAGAACTAAATAATTCTTATGAATTAGGAAGTTTATTCCACTAAACATCTGAGAGGTTTATCTGAACATATTATTTGAAACTGAAATGAAATAAACACAACATTAAAAAGCCAACATTTATAAATACATCTAGTATTCAAATCAAAGTTCTCCTCCTCCTGGGATATTTTAGTATCCCAGATACTCATGTTAGTTGCTGGAATAGGTACTTGAAACTTCAGCGTCTAAATTATATAGTTTAAAAGTACAAAGTGACTAATAGGTAGTTATGCTTTGAAGGCAGCAGTGAACAAAAAAAATGCTGAGAAATCACAAAACTAATATTCTGTTAAACTCTGTATGCCAGGCACACAAAGCCAGAAATTAAGTCTGTATATAATCAAATATAGCCATCTACTGTAAGCTGAGGCTTCTTAGGCCTGGGCTATCTTTCCCACATGAACAGAGAAAGCCAGAACATAGAAAAGATGGCTCAGGGCTGCAGGAAACTCTCTTTCCTGTCTTAGTGACAAAATCAGGCATATCCACAGCAGACAGAAGAGGTGAAGTTCATTCTGCATCCTTCTAAGGTATGTGAAAAAGCATTTACATCCCAAGACCCTGATGAGAGACTAATGTCTCTGAAACCATCATAGCACTAGTTCATCTTCACGTATTGTTGTCTTTACAGTGTATGATAAGAAAAATGAAATATCAAGGATCTGCTAAAACAAGCAGAATGAATGACTGCCATTACTGAACAGGCCAATTTAACATGAACAGAAACAAAACACAGAGCAACAATTTCTAAGTCTTCTGTGATACTGGCTGCCAAACATGATATCAGTAGGAAAAGATAAATGCCAAGTAATGATAGTCATATTGACCTGAAAATGTAACATCATTCCTTATTGATGTTTCATGTAATTTCCTTGCAGGAAATTCTAAGCTATTTATACTGAGCAAACAGGTGGCTTCATAGCTAATAGATTCAGGCAATAGCTCATAATTACAAATGGAGACTGCTGTAGGGCTGGTATTTCTGAGTCCTCCTCTTTTCTCATATCCAAGGACATAGACACCAACACCTTGAAAGAAAACTCTTCAAGACTGTATTTCTTAGAAAAACTTTATCTTAAGTTTTGGGACTAAACAAAATATGTGTCACTGTAAAGATTTTCAGTATTCTGATCATGATTGCTGTCAGCATGATGCTTTGTACAGTTATTTCATTTATAATCTATCAGAAAAAAAAAAAAAGTTTTTTCATTTATAATCTCTCAGAAACAAAACCAAAACAAAACAAAACAGAACAAAAAAAAACCCCAAAAAACAAAACCAAACAAATTCAGTTTTGGCATGCTAGACATTGTTTCATATGAGTCTCCATATGAGCATTGTAAAGACCAAAAAATCCCTCAACCTGTAAACCTGCAACCCCTCTCTGAAATCCTTTAAGTCCTTCCATTCTTCCAGCTAGACTGCATCATGTTTTCCACACACTGGCTAAACACACCACCATTTGGAATTTACCTTTCAATTAATTTTCTGTTTCCTGCCCATATCCTTCCGTTACCATTTTAAAGTGTATCCATCACATATTGAATCCAATTCTATGATGTCAATTGCAGGGTTTTAGCATTTGAGTATCATAATTTGAATGAAGTGCGTGAAGTCAGGGCAGCCCTCTTTAAAACAGTATCTTGAACCTTAAATGACATGTACAGATAAGGCATCAGTCCTTCACAATTGGGACCCTCAGTTCTGTACCTCAAATGAAATCACTTTAAGGTCAGTGAGTTAACTAGAAAACAAGAGAGGGTCAGATCTTAGCTTTAAAATTTGTCAGTTAAATCCTCCATCGATGACTGCAGGCTTGGGGCTAGTATATATATATACAAATATCTTGTAGTACTTTCATGCCATTCAGTTCACTGACATTTTTACAGCACTAGAACTCTTGGATTTATGTGTCTTGCTCTTAGTCAGGTGATGTGGGGTTCTCATGACAGTTCCTAATTTTTTGACCATGATAATAAGTTACACAGAAAACAATTATGTTTCTGGTAGCCATGCTGCAACTCTTTTTTGATAAATTAATAAATATTAAATATGTACCTTATTTCATGCACTTCCATAACTATAATTATTCATGTTTTGAGGAATGAGACAAGAATATTGAGACAAATACAGAATAAGGGAAACTTAAATTATTTAATCATCTGGTTTCATTGTCTTATTATTTTACTTACTTGAGCTTTCAAATTTTCTTGATATCTCTTTGCAGCAGAAGAAAGATGCTATTTTGGATATATAAGTGCATACCACATTGATACCTTTCAGAAACATGGCAATCTCACAGTACAGTCACAGCACAAAACCTCTTATACGCATGGAATGAATTGCTGGCATGCCAATAGATGAAAGGAAGACATAGACTGAAATGTTTGGATTAAAAAGCAGGCCCAATGTTATTTTATTCTAAAATTTCAAAACATAAACTATAAATACTGAACTGGTTTCCATCACACAAGCCACAGCTAGTCATTTAAATCTCTCACCCTGTGGATGGAACCATCAGCAGCCACAGCTCAGCCACTCACAGAAAACTTGAAAAGCAAGAGATTTAAGATTTATTTCAAAAAATCTATAAATCAAAGTAGCTCAGCAACCTTCACAGACCTAAAGGTGTGGATGCACTCTTTTTTTCTTAAATGTGGATTCCTTTTTTAAATGCAGACTGTTTACAGAAACAAAATACTGAAGGCATGAAATAAATTTCTCCTTCTGAGTTACAGGAAGCAGGGGAAATTAGGATGTGGAGAAGGCTGAAGAATGTGTACCAAACTCCAGAAGGAGTCACAATGGAAACAAGTTCCAAACCCAGGTTAAATTCTTCCAAGCTTCTCCTATTTTAGCAGTATGAACAAACATCTCTGAATAGACTTTTTCACACGTAGTCATATTTCGTATTGCCTACATTTAGTTGACAACATTTAATGCTTGAATGCACAAATTAATCAAAAACTTGGTTGAAACAATATTTGTACTAAACACTGACTTTTAATAGTGACAAGAAGATAGAAAGATTGCTTTCACATGTGCACTTTGTAGTGCTGGAGCAGACGAATCTATCTATGAAAATGTTTTACTTTCCATGGCATTGGACTATGACCTTTACTATCCAAACTGACATGTCTATTCCTGGCATGAGATTATTCCATAAAAGAAAAAAAATTTAAGTGTTCACTAGTTCCTCTTTAAAATTCCTCCCTCAATGACTAATCTATGCATAAGGTGAAGGAAGAGCCACCTCCCTTTCAGACTGTCTTGGGGGCAGTCTAAGCATGCTTAATGCAACCTCAAGAGCATTTGCAATTGTGCTACAAAAAGTGGGAAACCATGGAAAAGAAAAACATAGATGGCCTAACAAAGATTTCTGTGCCTCCTGAAAAGGAAGGATCTCCTCTTAAACACAGCTCTAAGGTGTGGGAGTACAGACCAAAGACTGATGTTCACTATGCATTTCCACTGGTGAAGACAGTTCCAGTAAAGCACAAGCCGTATTCTTTGATCACTAGGAATGGAAGAGCAGCACAAGAGCACTATTATCAGTTTCCCCTAAAAAACTCCTGTGAGATTTTGCATGGCATCCCTCCACATAAGCTGCTTGTGTGGAAAGTTTTGGAAAACTCAAATGAAGAGTTTTAAAATTCTGTTGCTTTAATAATAGTTTCAAAACTAAACTGAAATTAAAAATTCTTTTCCCTAAAACTTTATTTACTCCTAAAAGCTTTTTCGCAATTCCCTATATTTTTTATTTAATTTTGTTGATTTTTCTAAGAAGAACTTTTTGTACACTTGGAAGCAGAGGTGGATTTAGGGCCACCGCACTGCAAACTTTTAGGCAATCCGCTGTCTGAAGAATTATAAAGAACAGAGGTCATCTGAAGAGCTCTAATTATGACTGCCAATAAAATCAGACTTTAATTAGCAAAGACTGAACAGATCTAGATAAATATGAAAGTGTATAAACATCCCACCAAAAAAAAGAAAATTACCAGTTTTATTCACAAAATATGTAACCATACCAGGCTAATTGCACAGCAGCTTCACATAGGATTGGCTAATATTTTTCCCCATAGGTATCAACAAAATTCATGATGTTGTCACATGAGAGAGCATAAGAAGCAGAATGGCCTGATGATTTTATGTGCAAAACAGTTCACAGCATGAGTGTGGCGATAATCTTTTAAATATTCTTTCCCAGAATATAACATTTTTTTGTTGTTTTAGAGTAGAAAGAAAGATCTATTGAAATAACAATGCAATTTCTAATATATTTTCCTTGTCATAGAGTAGATTCTACATGAAAATGTATCTTTTGTGATTTCTATGAACAACTCCAAATGTTCATGAAAGGAAATGGAGGTGAATTTGGCAAAGTGGTTTGGAAGAGGTACTTTGTCATCTTGAAATACTGGGGCTTTCTGATGAGACATAATGAGTAATTTGGAAATTTTTAAAAGCTGTGTTTTAGAAAATACAGATACACTGACTACAGGGCTAAACTGAACAACAGAGGATTCAATCTCAGGGAAGGATGAAGTGTAATTAACATTACACTCCAGTATTTCTGCATGCTAGGATTCACAGAAGCTTTTAAAAAAAAAAACTTCATGTTTAATACCTTTTGATGAATATTTTTTCCCATTGACTCTTCCTTGCTATCCCATTTAAGACTGATTCTAAGTTTTGAAAGAAATCTCCAGTAAGAGAGAACCCCTCTGCCTAGAAGTTGAGGACATCTGGTATACAAGATGTGTATTCAAATCCTGATCTAAAGTGACATAAGAGATGAGCAGCATGATGTAAGCAGAGGTGTTGCCCTCTGATTTGGAAAGCGTATCCAAAGAAATTACATTATGTCACCAGTTACCTCACTGTAAGCCATCATATGATCCAAAATTTAGGTCTCTTATCCACCTTCACAGATGGGAAGAAGAAATAAATCTTAGATGGAGCTGCAACATATGTGGAAAGGAATTTTATCTTGGTTTAGTAAAGCTATGGGAATCATTAATACTGTGCCATTACCAAAGAAGTATCACAGCAATAAAGCATCAGAACAAATTTGTCGCAAAGGACTACATGTAAGATGTATAATGCAATATATGATAATCAACTTGCAAAGCTAACAATAGCACTTCAAATCTATATTTTGTGTACAAGAATGCCTCAGATTCTAGATATCCATCTTCTGTTCACTGTTAAAGAACATGAATTCATTACTGGGTAATCCATGACTGAGAAAGTAAACCTAAACTTTCCATGGAATAGCCAACTAGCTGTCAAGAATATATTGGATAATTAATGAAAGTATTATGCAACACAATTACAAGTGTGCTTTATTATTTTCAGTAGTTCATCTCTGAAAAAACTACAGAAATTAAAATAATTTTTAGCAAAACTTGCTTTTCAAATTCAAGCTGCTTAATTCTTTTAAACTTATTTTTAACAGCTTTTTTAGTTTCAATAACTTAAATTGATCAAATTGAAATGTTGTCAAAAAGCAGAAGTTATTATATTAATTGAATATTAATTGTTAATTGAACTAGAATAATTGAAGACATAATATGTATTTCCCTTGAGAAACATTCAAAATTAATGGAAAAAAGAAGCAAGATAAATGACTGTCATAGTGTAAGTTTTCGTCTGTTTTAGGAGCCTGTTCCTTTTCCAATTACCTTCATTTGGTTTATAGGCCTGCTCCTTCCCACAGGATTTGTTCTTTAGGAGGTGGGGGTAGGGTGGTTGGGAGAAGTATATAAGAAAGTCCTAAATATCTCTTTCTTTTTTCCTCTTTTTTGAACTTAAAATTAGAAACCCCAATAATGAAATAAGTATATTTTGTGTTCTCTCCTTGATAACTAGCACTGTTTCTTAATTAGCACATGTACGTTGAAAAGTTTACTTCAGAGACTTTTTTTTTCTGTTCACTGTAAAGGATGAAATCTTTGCTGTGCAAGAATTTTCAGTCATCTAAGCAAAGAGAGTTCTCCATCTGTGGCTGGGGGCGGGAGCACTGGCCTTTCTCCCACACTGTAGTAGTTACTATAGGAACTATTGTGCCTCCTTCAAAAGGGCTACAGACAGGGTGATTAAAATTCTTCATGGGAGAACCCCCACTCTTCTCCCTGACAATGAAATTCTTCAGGGACAGGGCTAAGCCTCCAGTTCAAGAATGGCAGCACCTGAGGGAGTGATGTGGCAGACAGAATCACCCCTTCTTTAAATTGAAGCACAGGGCAAAAAAATACAAGGGCCCATACTCCTGCATTCATTTTATTCCCCTCCCATGAAATTCAGAAACATTGGCAAGAACTAGTGAGAAACAGAGAAGGAATTAATAACTTCATACACTCCCCAATTTGTTGAGGACAACGCAGAAAGTAAAGAACAAATACTTTCAATTCAAATCAAGGAAAATAATTAAAGTGAGATAGAAGCTTCCTAGGAAATCCATCTGCTGTAAACAGATCAGGAAAAAGTCTACAGAAGTATGGAAGAGAAAGAGATAAACTAGAGACAGATAGGTAAGGCCAGGGAGAGGGACACACAAAGGTAGGGTGAATCAAGGGCTTAAAAACCTAGAAATTTATCAGTCCTTTAGATAAATGTCCATTCCGAGAGATTTGGCTCTACCAGCAGATAAAAATGCATAAACATTACAATTGCATGAAGAAATTAGTGATGAGTCTGGATCATTTATTCAGATATCACACTAAGACCCTTACTGGAATAATAGTTCTATTGTCTTGTTTTTAAACTAGTATCAAAATTCCTCTGAAAACTGCCGCCACCCCTTTACAGCTCCAATGCTACAGAGATGGCTAGTGTCACCGGTTCTGTTCTCAGGAGGAGGACAGGGTATTAACATCAAGTCAGAACAGTGTTATATAGTGTCAGACTATACTTGCTGGTAAAACTAAGAGGCCTGCATCTGTTGTCTTGCTTTTTTTTTTCCAGTCTGATCCCAAAGGTTCATGTTATGACATTTGTAACATCTGCTACAAATGCGGAGGTAAGTCAGGCACAACCTTATTACTTCCAATCTAACGCTCCATCCATCCACAGGGCTTTCATATGCCACTAGTATGTCAAGGCGACCAAAAAGCTGTTCTATCTACATGAGGCAAGGTGTAATATATTTCTGAAAGTCAAGAAGAAATCCTGCTTTTTTATGTCTCCCCTTCTTTTGTTGTATTAAATTTTGGCAATGTTATTTCAGAATATTCTGTGAACAAAACAGCGAGCTGCTCCTACTTAGAGCCAATACAATTGCCTTTTTGTGCCTTAGACAGTGGTGTGCTGAAAATTGGCAAGCTGTAATTCACATCCTTCCCTGTTTTCACTAACACTGAAACATATCCAAATTCCCCTACCAGACCCTTCTATACTGAGGTCTGCTTTCTTGCACATCCCCCTTTTCCTGCCATACTTCTCCCATGATTTGATGGGCTCCCTGCAACATTTTACTGACAAACTTAACTTTTTTCAGTGTTCAGTGGTAAAACTCAACTCCTGATAGACAAAAAAATATTTATTTCACCTGTGGTACCAAAAACTAAATGAATAAGGAAAACAATAAGAGGCTTTATAACTAGCATTATTTCTATTAGCTTCTATCTATTTCTTTCTATGAACTTTTATTCTATCTATGAACCTCTATTGTTATACCCACGGTATTTGAAGATTCCAGTATTCCACTGCTAGTGGGCTAGGGTGCTGTATGCTGGGAGGACTCTGCTATCACTGCCAAGTATCTACACAGGAAGCCAACCATTTGCTATATGGCTAAAATCACCCACTAAAGAAATTCCTTGAGAAATACATAGAGCCTCTTCTGACAGCAAGTGGATCATAATTTCAGAAACAAACAGCTTTAGATGTTAGTGAACTAAGTAATATGTTCCACACTCAGTATCATTCTTAAAAATAAGACAAATTTCACATTTGATAGAAGTCATTTAAATTCCTTACAGGGGCTGCAGAACACTACATGTGTTCTGTGCAAGTGAGAAAGAAAAGCCAGTGCCTGATGACATAAGCTGTTGTGGATCTTGATCACCTGCACTTATGCCATACTCAATTTTTCTGTTTTACTTTTTCACTTTTTCTCTAAGTAAAAGAACCCCCCCATACACATACCCAGCTAAGAAAAACACTAAGAAAACCCCAGATCTCCTTTTGTTAAATGAACACCAAAATTTGAAAGTCTATCAAATATTGCTATTGGCAAATGTAGGAGCCACATCCACTGCTGGAATATAAAATCCAGCTATGATATAACCAGACAATTACTGACTAATGCATCATTATTCTACCAGAGTAAGTGACATACTGAAATGAATCCAAATACTTAAAGTTGTTTCTCATTCTAAGGTGACTTCAGAGCTTTACTACTTCTAGATTTGGCTTTATGACTGATACATGTAGGTACTGGATTTGCTTGTACATTGTTTTTTTCCTTTCTGGGATGTAGTCAGAAAATTTTAAATGAAGATTCATAAATGAAATGAGACTGCATACAAGTCTGAAATCAATCTACAATTTCAGGGAAGAAATCTTTATCAGCTGCCAAAAAGTGAACCGTATAATTAACTGAGGATTCTGGTAAGAACCAACTGTGCCACTAGTCAATTATTTTTACTTGCCTTCCAGCTGTGGCTTCTGCCTGTACATAAGAGAGACTGTAAGAAAATGCAACTATAGAGAATTTGGTGATTTCAAAAAATAACTGAAAAAATTTAAGGAGATTACCAAGACCATCTGTAGTAGAACCAGAACATGTTTTTAAAATCTATTGCAAAAAGTTCTCCATTTCTCACTAGAAATTTTCATCAAGAATTCTCATAAGAACTAAAATAGCATTTCAGAATTGCTGGCGATTGAAAAATGACCATGCATAGGCTGCAATGGAAATCCCCAAGTCCTAATGAAGCAGACCTCAGAGGAAGTAGTATAACACTTTAGAATACTGGTTAAGTCATGATAACTGGGAGATTGAACTGCTTCTTTTCAAAAGCACTGCTTCTTGTTAAGAAAAAAAAAAAAAAAAAAAAAAAAAAAGTTGATCCAAAGGCCCTGTGGGAAAGATTTCCCAGCACTTCCAGCACTTTGGACTGTATTCCTAACACATATGCATGCATGTGACTACTACTTGTCATAATCTGCTTCAGCAGTTTTTAAGGAAACAGAATCTCTTGGAAACCCCAATGACTACTAAGAAGAATAGTTACATCTTTACTAGAAATATGAAGCAGTCTTTAAGTCTTTGCTAAGGTTAAAAGAATTCATACAGTTCATGATGAATGAACTTGGAATAAATTAGAAATAAGTTAACACGTTAACATTATTATCAGCTCCAGCACAAGGTGTTTCCTCCTTCATTTTCTGAATGATCTTTTTAAATAGTTATGTGAAAAAAGTCCAGTTTCCTTTGCCTTTGGAGAGCGCCTAACAGGGAAATATAAGAGATGTTTAATCAGAAGACAGAATAGTAATGGAAGTGAGTGCTTAGTAGTGAGAAAACAGGAAGCAAATTCTACAGCCAAGAAGTGTGTAGACACAGCATTCACTTCATCACAGTTGCATTCATTAGCATCAGGAATTAATTTAGCTCAAGATTATTTCTGCAGTGAGGGAAAACCTTTATTTGATTATATCACAGGTAAGATTCACACTTACTACCTGGCTATAAGAGTAAAAGCAAGGCTTTCAGCATTAAAAATGTATCTTGAACATGTTAAACATAAAAGTTCAGGGCGTTATTGTAGCCAGATATTTGAGTATTCTTTAACTAATAAACTTAAAGGCATCAGAATTCATTCCCCACAGAGTACTTGAATTAGACATGGACACAGATGGTTACCTTGACTTTGGGAGCAAAGTTTTGTTTTGCAAGATAACACTGTCTTTAAACCAGCTCTTTTGCACTTTCTATTAGCGCTGATAAACATTTTTTTCTTTTTTCTTAAGAATTTTACAATTATAGTGATAATGCATTACATCTGGTTAGTTTAAGATTTACTTTATTACACATACCCAAACCTAATATAATACAAGTATGCATTTGCTATAAAGATAAAAATTTTCTTGATACAATAATTCAACAATCTGTGAGCTGAGATTTCCTTTAAATTCTGCTTGTATTTTACTCCTTTTCAAAATCACCTTTTAATTCTTAAACATATTTCTTGTGCTTAGTCCCTCTGAAGAACTAGGTTTACACAGCTATGTAAATCAAGCTCATTAATTTAATAGACAAAAATTTTTTTTTGAAGTATGATAAGATATTTAAAGTAAAATACAGAGCTGAATGAAGACTGCTCAAACTCAACACAGAACACACTTCTTTTTCAGTCACCCACAATCTTTATACATCCTGCAGAAAAACTAATGAGTAATGCCTGATAATGTTTGTCTACTTTTCTTGTTTCTTTTAGCAACCTCCTGAAAGGCAATTTGAATCCTGACATTTTTTTGTTATGAATATGATAGCTTAAGGGTGTTTTGGATTATCTTAAATTGCCTGCTGTAAATCAAAAATCACCTTATTTTGTTAATAATACCTGCAAATCTGAGGAATTTGCTTGTAGAAAAAAGATTCCACTCAACAATGTTGTATTAGGACAAGTCAGAAATGCAGTAAGTTTTCTGTGCATACTAACAAACAAGTCTTTCAATGCAAAGGCTTTGCCTTGCAAATGCAATATTATTGCAAGGTATATTCTACTTCTCTCTACAAATAGGATGGAGAAAAATAACTATTGAGTAAAACTGCCCCAAATATTTCAAAAGCATGACTGAAAAAATCCATTTCAAAGTTTTCTGAGAAAAATTCTGTCATAATATTGAGTCTATCTTCTACAGGAGAGGAGGGATCTGAGGAATGAAGAGGCACCTACATGGCTGGAAGAGGAAAAGACACACTGCTGCGACAGCTCATGGACAAATGGCTTCTGAAGAGAAAGGCTTACTTTGGGGGATGATGGCTTCAGAAAAAAGTTATGATTAAAAGGAAAAGTGAATGGCAGAAACGGATTGAATATTAAAACACTTGTAATAAAGGAAATAATATTTTAAAGAATATAAACTGAAACTAAGAATTAGGGATAATCACAACATAATTTTAAAGCTGTATCTTGCTTATGTTCACCAATTAGTTGACACTTACTATGCCCGCTCTTGATTATCTCTAACCAGAGCTAACCAGGCAAGAGGGACTCAACAGCTCTGGTTACATACACAACACAGGTGTTGCTAATCCATTTGTTTTGTGAGGTCCAAATAGTCTTTTGATCTACTGGCACATAATACTTTGAGCTGAGCTAAGGGTACGTCTTTATAGTGAAATGAAGGCAAAAGTGGACTAGCTGTAAATGGATTAATGTGGCCAATGATAAGGTCTAGTTGTGTTAAAAGGCATGAAACTTTCCCAAGAAGGAAGATGAAGTAACTTTCTCATCTCTGTTTCACCACAGCTGGGTGGCTTCCAGTCTCTAAACTAGCATGTGCTGCTGTGTAAACATATTGTGTCTAAAGAAGATTTTTAAAATTAATCCCTAATTAACTTGTTAATAGTTAATGAACAAAAACCCACCGCACAAAAAAATTCTGGAAAGGTCTGAGCACACCCTTTCTCCATCTCATATTTTCCACTTTTATGCTACCTCAAGTCATCTTTTCTTTTCACACTTGTCTTTTTCCTTCCCTTAATTTTCTTATTTCACACCAGCTAACTTGAATTGGCACTTTCAACCACACACATTTCTTATGGGAAAGAAGTTCATTATGATCAGAGGACCCAAAGCTGTGTTGTGGGAGGTGAAATGGATCACTTTCTCAGGCATCTGAAGATCCAGAAGGCAATGTAGCTGTGAATGAAAATACTGAAGTGGATACTTATTAAGTTGAAATAGCCGAACAATTTTAATTTACTCACTAAACACAAACTCCAATCTCCAAACCCTTGGATGCTATTCCAAAGAGCCCTATCTGGGAGCTAATTAAAAAAAAAAAAAATCAAAGTTAAAATCACAGCCTAGAGAAGCTACTATTCACTCTGCTGAACATTCAGGAACGTAGCATCAAAGGGGATGTAACCTCTTGTCTGTTTCTTAATGATACTGGAGCTCCAAAGTGCTGCAACCTGCCCTTATTTTCAGGTTAACCACCCAAAAAACCAATAATTTATCTCCAGTGGGGAAAGCAATATATTTCAAATATATTCCTCAAATAGTGCTTACTAGAAAGGAAAGTGAATTTATACTGCTCCATCTATCATCAAAGATCAACAAATCAAGTGTCACAATACAATTCACAATATCAGCTTTTAAATTCTATTTCCTTAGAATCCATATTATTAATGCAGGATAGCCATAAAAATTGATGAAAATATAATATCTCCCATTAATTTTTTCATTTGGTTACAATGTTTTATGGTATCAAGTTGACAACAATTAGAGTTTGGACTCAACTTAGGAGTGTATTTTTGTCCATTGGTAAACTCCAGATGAAATTTCCAGAAAGTCTACAATAATTTACTTTCATCAACCAGAAAATAGACCCAGGCATTTCTATGATGTTCAAACATCATACTCTTATGACAAAATGTCATCTTATGTGTTGGAATGGTCCACCAAAGATAATTTAGTACACATCCCTGCTATGGGCAGGACCTGCTAGGGGCAGGACCACCCCTCCCTAGATCAGGTTGCACAAATCCCTGTCCAACTTTGAACACTTCCAGTTGTGGATTTATGCACCCTTGCAACTACAACAGGCTCCACCTTAGGATCCCACAAAAAGTCCAAGTAAAGGTTTCCAATTCCTTTTTTTAATTAGTTCTCAGGTTACAGCTTGAGCTTAGCACTACTGGTGCTGAGACTAATCTGAGAGAAGAATACAGTTAAGCAAACTCATTCTACGACAATCCAGTCACTACAGACCCTGGTAAAAAAAATCTTCCCCTATCTTTTTTATAAACTCCCTTTATTGAAAGGCTGCAATAAGGTCTCTCAGAGCTTTTTCTTCTTCTTCAGGCTGAGCCACCTCAAGTTTTTCAGTCTTTTATTAACAGGATAATTTTCACGGCCCTCCTCTGGACCCACTCTAACAGGTCAATGTCTTTTTTGTGCTGGGGACAAAAAAGAACAGAGCTGGATGCAAAACTCCAGGTGGGGTCTCATGAGAGCCAGGAGAGAGTAGGAAAATAACTCCTTGATCTGCTGGCCATGCTCCCTCTGATGCAGCCCAGGATATGACTGGCTTTCTGGGCTGCAAGTGCCCCTTGCTGATTTATACCAAACTTCTCATCCACCACTACCCCTAAGGCTTTTGCAGACTTCTTTCCAATCCATTCCTCCAGTATGTACTGACACCGGGAATTTTTGGAGCCCAGGTGCAGGACCTTGGGTCTGGCTTTGCTGAACTTCATGAGGTTCCTATTGTCCCGTTCATCAGCATTTATTCTTATTTCTTCCTCTAGAATCACATGGATTATGTGAAGTGGCATCAGAGCACCACTTCAAGTAACGCTGCAGAGGCAAGATGCTTAATTTGGACATTCTTGCCTGTAATTATCTACAGACAAGAGACCAAATACCAGCACTTGCTAGTCATACACTTCTGCATCTGTTAACTATCCAGTCTGAAACTACTTTCTGACTCATTTCATGCCAGCTCTTATATGATACTCCCAGTTAATATCAAACTGCATTAAACTTACAAAAACTACTGTCTGGCATCAAGCCTTTTTGTCAACTCCTGAAATTATTTAAACTGATTTATTGTTTCTGAATTTTGTCCTTCAGTTTCCTCAACTTAAATAATTTAGCTTTATGAGTTTAAAGTATGAAACATAAAAGGGCCATTGGAGATGACTTAATACAATACATTTTCTCTAATCACTCCCAAAAAGTAAATACATATTTGAAAACTATTTTCCGAAAACTGTGACTGAAGCGGACCTTTAACAATGACCACAATATGTCCTACCTCAATCCAAAAAATATTGTTTCATTTTAAATTTAAATATGCTGGTAAACTAATCCAAATATTGTAAATACTGAAGCAAGAAAGGAGGATATTTTAAATAGTGTGCAGAGTAGGTGCCTATTCAAATTCAAGTAAAATCTCTAACTCTCTCCTTTCTCTGAACTGCTCAGCCAATAAAGGATGCTCTTAGAAGAGAAGTATGATATGGGCTTTTCTGGCATTTGAAGTACTTTTGCTCCCAAACCATTTTATAAAGAAGCCATTCAATGAAAGTGAGTTTTGATTCTATGTTTCGTATTGCAGTATTGCACATAATTGTGTGTTCAACAACTTGTCATAATACAAAATTACCAAAACTAATAAACGATTCATAGTTCTAAAAATATCCTGCTATAGATGAAGCTTAGCAGAGAGAATAAGCTTTATTTGCATTTAAAGTTAGAACAATGTTGGTGGTATTTAATGTTTCCTAACATGTAGAAATTTCTTGTTCCACTCTTTGTCAAATAATAATCCTCTTAGTCAATAAAAAGAGGGCTGCCATGTCAGTTTAAAACTTGAGACACAAAACTCCCCTTGGCACCACTTCCCAGAGTGATTCCAAAATTAAAATGCACTAACTCAGATACGCCCAGCCATATAATAGCATAGATCTAAAGGTCTACATAAACAGAGGAAGACCCTGGAAACATCCCCCAAGGCCTTCTGTCCACCCTATTCTCCAAGCATGATTGACTGTGTCATGTTTATTGTTAGCCCATCTGGACAACAGGTGCAGTACTTAATGGCCACAGTGTATTTGATTATTGACTAGTGAATATTTCTGCACAACACAATAGGCCACAGAATGACCCCCAGAAACAGACAGACTTCCTACCCATTTCTACATTCAAAACCTCCCAAAATAAAATGGAAGAGTTTTTACTCTATCTGGAAGTTTAGTATAGAGCTTAAACATACAACCTATATTTGTCAAATATTTAGTTTGCCAGGCTTGTACAGAGTCAATTTAAGGAATTTTAAAAAAAAGTGTATGAATTTCAAGCTTGGGGACCTCTAAGTACTTCATGCTTAAAGTTTAAGTATAAAACATTGATAAATTGCTGCACTAAGACCACAGAAGATCCTCCACATGATCTGTGCCAATGTATCTAAAGCTCAGTGAAGCTGATCCCAGGGAGACTTTTCCACTAAGTCCTCAGAGAATTCATTCTGGACCCGTTTCTAATGAGTATATAAAGGATTACTTGGATATTTTGGTAAAGCTACCCAATAAATTAGTCGATCTCAAATTTTATTAGCCACAAACCATTACAAGTGGTCATATAGCTGAAGAACACTGAGGGAATTGAAGGCATATTAGTCATTTATTTAGGCAGATACCAGAGATCAGTACTCAGTACAGGATGTTAGTTGTAACATTAAGCTAATTGGCTAATAGTTGCAGAAGTCCTTAAACAGTTTTTTATACTGAGAAGTGTGACCTCTTCTTGAACCAATTTATGTAAACCCAGGGGGAGTCCTAAATTTATTCCAGTTTCATGAATGCATGGTCTGGATTAAGAAAGCAATAGCAAGAAGAATATGCATAAAACCAACTGTGTAAACAAAACACCTAAAATTTACATGCTGTCAGCTTGAAAACTTTCTGTTTAACAAATTACTTGAGATAATAAATGTTTAAAATAAATTTAACGATTTGGTGTTAAAAACATTCATATTTCATGCAGTGCATAATTCAGGGCTGCAGTTTTTTTCTCTCAACCCTACCTTTGGCTATTTATCTAGTTGCAAACTTTTATAGATGTGAAATATTTTAAGAAGACCTTTGGAAATGGCCTGAGGTAATTTCAAACTTAACAGACCCTGTCCCACCAGAGCTCATTACAGTGCATTTTATAACAAAGTACCCTCTACTTAATTTTCAGAGCTTAGCCAAGCATACTAGAAATGCAGCTGCATTAAGTACAATTAATGGTACAATAAAAGCAGTGGAGGGCTGTTTAAGACCCAAGAACCAGCATTAAACAGAGCATCCATGATCTCCAACAGTCAGTGATGGGTCGAAGTCCCAGAAGTGTGTGATTGCCACTTCTAGGAAAGGGAAAAATAAAGAAACAACATGTGCTTTTGGGAAAAAAATAAAATCTTGTTCTTCAACAATCCCAAAAGTTAGACTAAAGGAGGATTAAAAAAATATTCCCTCCAGTTATGCCACTAGCATCCCCCTCTCTCTTTGAGCAGGAGTCCAAAACCATAAACTCATATTCCCACCAGCAAAAAAACCAAGCAAATTCAATTCCAGAAAAAGTGAGAATAATGGTAAGTGACTCAAAATACACAGAATGATCTGGTTTCTTTACCAACAAAGTTTACTTTTAAATGACAGAAAGGAAAAACAAAGAATGCTTTTTTTGCGACAGGAAATAATATTTTATTTTAAATAAAAATATTTTATTTAAAATAAAACAAGTCACATCACAACTGCACTGTTGATTATAAAAGCTCTGCCACTGTTAAGTATGGAATTATTTTGATGACTAAGTTATCATTCCTGGCAATTAAGTTCATTCATATTTGAAACTAAAGAAGAAACACTATGCTTAAGACAGAAGACAACCAACATCTCCTGACTAATTTCTGATAGAAGTCAACTGATCTCTCACAAAGACTAATATCTTTTTTGTTTGTTTGTTTCTACTCTTGAACCTTATTTTCATGTATTTCACTCAATTATTTATTTTGACAGAAAAGATCAGTTAATTCATGTGAGTGGGCCTTCTGATTCACAGACAGTAAGTGGCTTACAACCTGGCTTTATGGCAAAATTTGAAAACACAAAAGCCCTTGATTGTGCATGGCCTGCAGACATAGTAATTCATTTTATACACACTGAATATAAAAAAATCCTTTCATGAGTGCTGAAGGTAGAAAAAAGTTATGGTTTTGTGCTCTGCACAAGAATAACAGATTCTAAATTGTAAAATAAAAACAATTTCCAATTCTCAGTGCATAAGTACTATCAATACAAAGCCAATAAGAAAACCCTCAGAATTTCAATGTAATATCTCCCAAAAATGGACAAATGAAGTAGACCAGATTTTGTTTTACATGTCCCATTTCTATTAAGAAATCCTCACAAACCATATATTGCTTATCTTTAAAGTTAATTTCAGGTGTTATGACACAGAGATAAACAAACAAAAAACCTCCTACACCTCTTTGTGGACTAGACTGCTGGAAATTTCCAAGTCAACTCTGACTGAAAACCCTATATATGGACTTGGAAATAATCAACAGTGTGTAGAAAGATAAAACCTACTTTGGCAGTAGATCTCATTACTCTCAGAAACATGTAGGAAAAATAAAACACATGCATTTTTCCTGCTCACAAAGCATATGAATACATCAATTCCTGATGTTCTAGCTATCCAGTGCTATATTATGAGTTGTGGAAACATTTCAATGTATCGAGTGTTCTCTCTTTCCTGTCCACTCTGTTTGCTGAACTTCACACATAGGGGCTGTTCCTCCACCAAGGCTGTTCTGCTGCTGACTTCTGATCTTTTTATTTACAGCATTCTGCTGCCTCTCTCATTTTTCACAGTAACATAATTCTACAGACCTCACTTCAGTATCACAAGAAAGTAACTTTATTTATACAGGCTTAAGTAGATTGCAGAGAATAGATGATCATGTTATTTCAGTGGCTTATTTAACTGACACTCAAATTTCCTACTACTCTCCATGATCACACAGTACAGAATGTATCTTTTTACATTGTATTTACATATCCTATGATGTAATTTAGAAAATATGTTAGCTACTGCTCAGTAAAACACTATAATTACTGCTGAAATAACCACAGTGGTGTGGACTGTGTTGACAAAATAATAAGAACAAAGCCTAGGAAATGTAAGTATTAGTGTTAACAATTTATATAAAGACTAATAACTAAAACTGAAACAACGGGACTAGAAGTGTATCTAAGGTAAGGAGTTTCTACCTCTGCCATTAAATCAAGTAATGATTATTTAATTTGTCGAAAGATACAATTAACACATCACATCTTGCTGTTACCAGGAAAGTAGTAACAACAAATAAAAGTGATTCTCTGGGAAATTATTTGGTGTTAGCAAACTATTGAAGAAAACTCAAAAATACAAAGAAAGAAATCTCTCCATAATCTCATTTCAGATTGAAGATGTCATGGTGCACTAAGTAAATCAAAACTGCTCTCAAGATGGAAGGTGTAGAATTTGAAGGCATATAGCTAGTGACAACCACAAAAAAAGCTAGAGGGAAGGCCAGATAACCCCGTTTCCCTTTGGAAACCTGAGCAGTTAGGTCTCACAGAGCGCTTGCAGGTAGAATAATAGAACAATTTTTAAGAAAGAATAAACAGGCATTTAAAACTACAAAAAATGAAAGAAAGAACTGCAGTTATTTTCTAAGAAGAAATGGAAACATTTTTTAAGCGAGACAGCAAGGATTCCTACTACAATATTCATAAGCTGAAGGAAACTAGATGTTGAAAGAAACCAGGAACTGGTGACATGGCAGAAACTTTTTACACCAAGCTGGATTTTGAGTTGAGCTCACATTTCTAGTTGAAGACTTTGACACAAGTTGGTGGTCTCAGACCAATTCTCAGCAGACAAGCATATATCAACTGCAGAGTGCTCTACACTGATTCCTGTCACAAGGCAAGGAAAACTGATCAGTCTTAGGGATCAAACTCTGAAATCTACTGATACTTCATGCCAGGTTTGAGCATCTCTCTGAAACAATGGAGAAAAGAGCTTTTTAGAACTGTCTGTTCTGATTCTACACCATTCTTTCCCTTGTAAAAGGTAGCTAGCTGTAAGAAGTTTACAGTTTATCATGTTGTAAGAAGTAAAACAAAATAGCCTGGAATAAGATGGCAAATATTTTCAGATTGGCTGAATGAAAAGCTGCCAGGAGGCTAACAAACATGTTGAAAAATCTAAGTCAGTAGGTGTGTATTTACCAGAAGCTGAATGTGGTCTCTCTACCTCTTCTTTCTTGTCTTTATCTCCTCCCTGTTAAGACTGCTTTGAAAAGTTTGTGTGTGCCTGGTCACAGCTGGGGAGGTGAATACAAACTTCACTGAAATGCCAAATGATTTATGTAAATTTCCACATAAGCTCACAACCAGACAATCCTCCCCTAAAAACAAAACAAAACTAAAAACTGGTACAACCAAATCCCAGAAACAAACAAACAAACAAACTCTACACAAACCTGCATGCCAAATCACTTGAAAAACTTATTCAGGGAAGATATAGATTTGATCACCATGTGGTTCACTAACAGCAGAGATCTTATTCAACTTCAATACAAAATAAATGTTGGCACAGAAACAAAAATTTCAGAGTTAAAACTAAAAATGAAAAATAATAAAAAAAATAGAATTAATGAAAATATGTTCCAGGCTTAAGATGGATAATATAATCTCAAATGATCTCAATATGCTTAACACAATGATGATCACTACACCGAGCACTGGGAAGCAGGTCATGGCAAAGAATAAAAGAAAATTGTATTAATCGCAATCTCCAAAGGCAGGCCATAAAAGCCATATCACACACACTGAAAAATAATTCATTAAACTATATCCCAGCTGGAAGTAGTGAAAAACAAACAGAATAAAAAGACACTAAGCAGCAGGGAGAAATAAACTTTATGGAACTGTCAAAGCATGAACAATAGGAGGGGAAAAAAAGAGAAAGAAACAATAAATGTGTTTGGTTTATTGGTAAAATAGCCACATTAGGACAGACATGAGAATTAAATTTAAAGCAAAACCTGAGAATGCCAAGGCTGAAGTATCAAAATTATCCTACTGCAGTTCAGGACATCCAGTACTTGCAAATTGTGGCTTGGCAGTATCTCGCAATGAGAGAAACATCACTAAATGCTAATCACTCATGGAACATCAGGCACATCTCTTATGTAGCCCAAGATGAAGTGAAAGTGAAAATGTCCACATTTCAGGATTGATTGATAAAGCAAAAGTATGCATAGCCCTTATAGGGGAAGGAGAACACTTTTTCAGCTAGCTTGTCTCGCAGTTTGATTTAGTGATGAAAAGCAGTACTTTGCATAAACATTTCCAAGAGCCCTTTTGTAATGTTACCTCTTCCTATTTTTTTCTTTTTGAGGAACAGATGGGAGAAGGGAACACTATAGTAATGCATTCAATTGTATAATAGAATTAAAAATAAGGAAAAACACCACAAAATATTTTCCATTTAAAGAAATTAATACCAGCCACTTTGAGTCTTTGTTAGCAAAGTTTAAATAATTTTTTTTTCTCCACTTTTGACTTTGTCAGTTTTTTGCACCCCAAAAGCATCATCTGCAATAATGTTTGTTAGCCACAGATTTTTCAGGGTTCATCTGGAGCTGTGTTTTATCAGTACAGATGAAAATGTGGCCCAAAGTATATGGGCAAAGAGGCATCCAAAGCCACTGGCAACTTTTGAAAATTTCAGCCTATTCATCTACCAGGTCCTGCTGCAATTCATCATCTTTATAAGCAGAGATGCCAGTGTGTACATATGTATGTATATATTAGCAATGTACAAATGGTAGTGCACTGTAAATGTAAATTATGTCAATCTTTCCATTTGATCCTCAGTTAATTAATTTTTTTTATATTCACTGAATACCACAGAAGGATGAAGAATTTTTCAGATGAGCCAGATGGATTATAGGTGCCTAGCTTTCAGTAAAACACAGAGGAAGCTGAGGCCCCAGATTGCTTTGGATTCCTTCATGTCACTGTTACAAAGTATTAAATCCATTATATTTGAACATAATTCATCCACCAGTCATTGACACATGACAAAACAGACCTTAAACTATGAATTACTGACTTTACTGAATGAAAGCATGTTTTTTCAATTAAAAAAATGCTGTATAGCCTGGATACAGTTTTATGAAGACTCAGTAAGGATCCATGGTAAATGTTCTCACATAAGACATTAAGCATCTGCAAATGCCAAAGTCTTGGATGGTAATTCTTTCTCTCTCTTTTTCCCCTTTGACACCCTGAATCCCTACTCCATGTTATGGACTAAAACCCTGGAAATTATATCTTTGTAAAGCAAGACTGTTTTTCAGCTAGAGGAATGAATAAAATTATATTTGACACATAAAAATTTCTTTCCTCCACCCTCCTTTTTATAACTGAATGAGAGCCAAACTAATTTAAACCAAATCTGATTTAAAAATCCTGCTGAGCTGAGACTTTTAAATACCAAGTTTCAGCCTGGAGTGAATTTTTATGGCTGTGTTATAAACACCTGAAACACAGCAGGTGCCATAGAAATATATACAGTTTGTGTTTTTATATTATTTCCTTAGTTTCAAAAGTAGGTTCTAGTCAAAGTGAGGGGTTTTTCCTAATTTTAACTTGTTATGGTTATTACAGTTCAAACAAAATGCTTACAAACCAGAAGTAATTTGGAGTGAACACACACGTACAAATTTTATAGTTTACAAAATTATCCAATTGACACATTTACCATTAGGCTAAAAAATAGAAAACACTTCTGTAGGAAATTCTGTTGATAGTGATCAGAAAATGAAACCCCTGCCAGAGAAAGTTGGTTAACTTCTCTCAGCAGTGTGCTTGTGGTACTTTAATGCACTCTCTTAACAGTCCTCAGTTCCATAATAACTTCAAGATTCAGTCAAGCTCTTTTAAAAGAATAAGTACTCATTCAAAAAGTGATAAAGATGCTTTTATTCTTTAGTTAAACATATGTGTTCTTAATCTTTCAGCCTTGAGAGTGTAACTGTTTGGAAGTACTCAAGAAAATGTATCCACATCAAGTAACTGTGAGAATGCAAAGTGGATTTGTGAAGTTGCATTAAACTCTGCTGTCTGGACAATCTCACTCAGATGTAAAATATTTTTGATGCCTTTATATCTAATACATTTAGGAAGAAAAATTAATTTTAAAAAGTAATAAATAAAAATTATTAATCCTTAAGAAGGGTTTGACTGTGAGAATTAGTACCTTTAGAGTAAAGCAAATGAGAACTTCACTTGCTGTTTGGTAGCTTAAACACACACACTCACTGCAAACCAGAACAGTTTCTCTTTGAATAACAGGTAGTCCTAAGTACATAACATTTGCCAGGGAAATTGCACACACCTGGACTTTTCCTGTGAGTCACCTCATGTTACAGAAATTTACACCCTCTTTTATTTAACTTCTCTGCACCTGCCCATAACCCAGTGCACTTTACTACTACATTTTATACTGAGTTTTGTTGTATCTTCCTGACTGACTTGAGAAATTCTGTGACTGGATTTTAAACAAACAAAAGTCTATCTTTTTATTGAAACCAGCATTGATTTTGAGGTCTGAGTTTTAAAAAGTTTGCACATGGTTTTCCACTCACAATTTTCAGTCACAGATGTAGAGACTGCTCACATGTAAATGATTGTTTCTGCATTTTAAAATATTTCCATGAAAACTCGCAGATGCAAGTGAAATAACTCTGCATTCAATTTTTTGCATAAACTGGTCTAAGTGGTCATCTTTAGGTTCCAGCCTATCAAGGCTTGTAAATACAAACTGTTCTTGAAATGAAGCAGGCTGAGTTAGATGGAACTACTTAGGAATTTACAACTGAAACACATTTCAGTGGTGTCCTGATTAATACATGAGTAAAATTTCAAAATATTTTAAATGGATTTAGGAGCAGGTTCAGAACAGTATTTGGAACATCTTAATCCAAGAGTCTTGATCCCCAAGAGCTCCATTAGTTGCCTCTGGAAATACTCACACACCTGATTTTCTGCCTTTCCAAGTTTCTACATCCTCAGTGCAGCTCAATGCCCATTTCACACAAAGCCCATGGCTGCCTGCTAGAAGTGACACACTCAGGTTATGCCTTCTGGATAAGGCACTGGCAATGTGTCATCTTGCTGACTTTTTTAAAATAAAAAATAAATTTAAAAACTACCATCAAAATGATTACTCAATAACCTATATAAATAGTTCTTAGAGGAAAGAATGAAAACATGGCTCCTTCTAGCAGATCATCAAAATTACCAAAGGGCAGGATTCATAGCAGAAAGGATCCCTTCAAATCCAAAGTCAGCCTGTAGGCTGGGAAAAGGGGGGAGGACCCAGTCTTCCAGTAAGGGAAAGAAACTTCAGTCTTCCCAGTGAGAGAGTGGGAGCCATCTCCAGCCTCCCAGTATACAAACCAATCAGTAGAGGACGAGGCCTGGGGAGATGCTGCTCATTCTTCTTCAAGCAGTTTGTTCTGCGAAGGGATATGAAAAAAACCTTCCCAAAGTTTCACTTTGGAGGGTGCTTTCTGCCAGGAGAAGGCTGTGGGCTCTGCAGGAGAGGTTGCCTGGCCATACTGTGTGACTGCTGCCCTCAGTGCTTCCTTAGGTCTAGCATCACCCGACCCACCAGCGGCCAGGACACTGTTTGAGAGGTCAGATCTGCAGCAGGAGAAGCCCAGGCTAACACAGCTCCTGAGGTTGTTGCCTCCACCTGTACAAGTGACAGCTGAGACACTTGCCTGGCTGCACCTGCACTCCCACAATTCACAGTCTATTTTAAAGTAAACATGCAAAATTTGAGTCTGAAAGAGGCAGGCTAGAAACTGCAGCTTTATTCAGGATTTCCTCAGCTGTCTGTCCACCAAGAGAAGAATGAACTGTTAGGAACCCAAGCTTTCACACAGAGAGGGGCATTAGCATCTAACTCCTGTAACATGAGCCACAGAGACACATCCTATGCCCTCATCTCCAGATAAACACAGTCTCCTGGAAAAACAACATCGGCACGAGCACCAGGATTATCATTGCTGTTCAGGCAAATCCAGCTAGGTTGCATAATGAACATGTTAATACAGAAAGAGAGGTAGCCTACACAAAATGGATAGGTTAATAAAGTCCTTCTTATTACCTTTCTCTCGCTGAGTTTGCCTTTAATGTGCCATGGGAAGGCTGAAGAGAGTGATTGCCGCTGGGGATTTTGAGAGAAAGTAGCCTCCAGCTTAATACAAAGCCTCAAGATTAGGGTAGAAGTGTGTAGACTAGGAGAATCTGCTAGCTAAACATTATCACATGTTCATTTTAATTTAAAATATGCAATTTCTTTTTTATTAATTCCATTTCCTTCAAGAACATGCATAGGTTACCAGATGCAGACATTGATGCACTAATATTAAGGAAAGAATAAGCACAGAAATCTTTTATCAATGAGATTGCTATTTGAAGGAACACAAAGATACTTCAGAATATAATAAAATCATTAGTACACACAATATTATGGGCTTTGATGAATGGTAAATTTTAAGTATTCCTCCAGAGATACAATTTGTCAGCTCAAAACCATCATTAGTCTGAATCATTCAGTTCTTATAAGGCTTAAGGGCTCCTTGCTGGTTGCTTAAACATGCGTTTACCTTCACGTATTCACCTAAGGCTAGTTCATTAGAAAAGAGTTACCTGTAAGGCAATAGCTAAGCACTAACAGAATGTTTTGCCAAACAGGAGTGGGTTTGAGCATTCAATACACTGCATCTGCTGCTGGTGGGGGTTGGTGGTGTGGTAAATCCGGGTCTATCAGTTCTATCAACACACTGCAGCCACATGACAGAAAGAATTACATTAATACAGACTCCCTCTGCAGAGTCACCTCTGTTGACAAATCTTCTGAATGTTTACTTTAAACCATAAAATTTTATTCAGGAATGTCCTGTCTTCCTCCAGCCAGCATGAAGTTTGTATAAAAGGATAAAGCATTAACCTTCTGAAGAGCCTTTGACTAATCCAACCAAAATGTGATTGTGCATCCATGCCTAAATTAATACAAATCTATGGTACTCTGTTGATATTAATAATTAAATATCAGTGTTTGTTGAACCACAACCCAAATGTATTTTCTCTGCAAAGTAGCTACTTCATTTTGTTGACAATAAATAAAGGTTGGCCTCTGCACCCTTAGAGTTTATTTCTTATTCTAAAAAAAATTCAGTTTAATTTTCCATTTCTCTATTGTTTATTGAGAAGCAGAAACATATACTTACCTGCAAAATTAAACGACAAAGCACTAGTCTGGAGAGAAAAACTTTTTTTTAATATACTAATTGCCTAATTGAAAGCCTCTGATAATTTTTTTCACCTCCCTGTGCCTCAGTTCCCACAGCTTTACCACAGAGAATTTGCCTGCTCCAATTTGAAAGCTTTTATAGATGTCTTATTAGTTAATCTGAGTTAATATCTTATCTGGGGCTAGTAAGTAAAAAATAATGGTAATTTTTCAACCAAGTTATGTATCTATAAGAGATAGAGAATAGCTTTTATAGCAAAATACCAAGAATTGTTTTGTGCTGCTTTTAGTTTGTATTAGGACAGGAGATATGACTTTTTAAAAACCCACTTTGGTATGCACAATCCAATCTTTGGATTGTGTTCCTAACAAACATTAAAGTATTTTTTTCTGAAATAAAGAATAGCCTGACCTAATGTGCTCACTACTCTTGCAATCACAACAAAAAAAGTAATTTTAAAGGCTGCACCGATTTGGGTTACAAAATATTCATATGTATTTTAATTCTACTGGAAAAAAACCCCAAACTAAACCAGAAACCATCATCAATTATGCCCCACATGTTACAAACTGTGCATTGATATATTATTACTTATGTTCTATACCATGAGACACATGGTATATCATGAGCCACAATCATTCAATGATACTTTTCCATAAGCCCACAGAAAAGTCATAGCTCACAATGCCTCAGCTCAGGTCTTTTAACCATAGAATAAGTTTAAATTAGAAAGCAGGTTCTAGAAACTCTGCTGAGACTAATTCTTAAATGCTGCTGACCATGAGAATTTACCTGTGCAATGGTAAAATGCACAAAATGCAAAAAAGACAGGAAGGACAGCTTACTAAGGAAGGACAGCTTACTATGAAAATATGAACTATTTTCTCATCCTTGTAAGGATTTCCATAGTTGCTGCAAATGAGATTGTGTTATTACACAGATTAGTACCCTGCATTCTTGCTGGGTTTATCATTCAGGAATTTCATAGATTACTAGAAAACTAGTATGTGTAATTAATATATTTCACACATGGGTAAACTAGGGTACAGAGAGATGGCTAAGACTAATTCTGAAAGATCACAGATTCATGAAATTGTCCATGATGAGGGTTAGAAAAGTCTGGCTTGAAAGATAGCACTAGTGCCAAGATTGAAGCTCTTCTGTTCCTGGCTTGTATACTCATGCTTTGTCAACACTTCCAGTCTACTACTCAGCGTCCAGTACAGTTCAAAAAAATCCTACAACAGTTAAGGACAGCAATTTTAGTCCATGAAACCTCCAGAACCTTTCTTTTAAATAATGCTAGATTGACTTTACTCAAAGGCAAAACAAGCAAACAAAAAAAACCCAAACAAATCCAATGTTCAGTTCTTGCAATGCAATCTGTACAAGACCAGCATTGGCAAAGTAACCAACATATATATTAACAACACAACAAGTAACTGAGATTACACTAAGCAACATGAGAATTAAGACATGAAGTGGGAAACCTTACTTAATGATATGTATTACACAAGTACCAAACAGCAGAACAATTTCAAATGGAGCTCCTAATTTTGAGAGGTGAGTATCTCTCCTGCCTATGCACACAGTAACAAAAATTTCAGTTTTAAAAGTGAATTCTAAGTAATTGTGTGATTGCAATTTTTTTCTTTCATTATTCAAATAATTTGTTTTCAGTAAAAAAAAAAATATATAGACTGTGCAACCTATCCAAGAAGAGACTAACAAGTGATTTAGGTCACTAAGCTGCTTAAAAGTCCTTAATCTGTTGCTTCTGTGTCTGATTTATTCTCAGTTGCTTTGATGAAAATAGTGTAAAAAGTCATACCAGTATTGATAAACCTATATTAATTAGAACTGACATGGCATTGAGGTTTTTTAGCACATTTAAAGCAGTATATACTTCTGGAACCCTGACAACTTTTTCTTTTCTTTCATTTAATTGGAGTTCTCCAAAATTATTTCAAATGAAACAATGTATCAGCCAAGAATGTGTCCCAAAGTCCAATTCGGTGGACCTTGTGGAAGGAAAATAGGGAAAAGAGAAAGGTGATAGGCTCAACAGTAAAATAATCCAGCTCTGATCATTTTGATAGTAATGATAATTTCTAGTATCTTGGTTTCTGCTGATTTCTGAGATGAAATTAATTTTCTCACTCTTTGATGACTATTTCTAAAACTGCCTTTATTGGTTTTATGTCTTAATAATACTGCAGTTATTTTCACATACTTAAATGTGATTATGTAGCTGCACTAATCTAAGAATAAAAGCAAAGCAAAGTTGGTAGGAAGATGACAGTGAACCTGAAAGCATGGTAATTATTTCTCCCAAATTTATCAGCTGTTGTAAACATAAAGCAACATTGAGACTATTACAATAGCCTTTTCCAGCTATCTAAGGCAAACTGCAAATGCTTCAGTGACTCTTCTACTTCTTTTACACTTTGCCCACTTGTGTTGTCGTCTGATTTAAGCTTGAATTAATGCAGATTGCCTGAGGGCTTGTACACTATGCAGTTTGCATGCATTTCTAAATCCCTTGTGAACTTCATAAGTTTATGCCACAGCTACAATGGCAATTGCTTCTTTGAAAGCAAAACATTTCTCCTCAGTCTGTCTTTTCCTTTTTCGGGTATTTGGAACACCTAAGTGTCAGGAAAGATGAATGCAAAGAGGCAAGTTGTGGGGCATGGCCCCTTGCCCTCCCTGGAAAGATTCCTTCAGATGTGGTAGAAGGCAGGCTGTGATAGATGGTGCCCAGCTCAACCTGCTACCTTGGCATCCAAGCCCTGATGGAACAGTTTGACCAACTAGTGAGCAGGCACAATGCCATCCAAGCACATGGACATGAGCACACGAGCCAAGTGACCATGTAGGAGAATCAAACCTGTTTGCTGAGGGCAGGAGTCCCAGTCTGAAACATCCAAACAGCTGTCTATCCTGAAGTTTACATGCCTGTGGTTAAGGGGATGTGACATAGCTAATCCAGATTTTGGCTGGATTAATTTTAAAACACAAAAATTAGCTTTCTTGGCACAAAAAGCATTTTTGGTTCCTAGATACATATCAATGTCTCCAAAACAGCATTCCAAATTAATTCCCACCTGACATTTTGGAATTAAGCTGTGTGGTGAAATATCCAATGTGCTTTCTATGTGTTTTACTTGCATAAAGTATTAAAGAAATAAAGAATACTACAATTCCATATAACAACGGGGAGTAATTTCTTTATCAGGGCCCACTTATAGCCCTATTTTTCCAGCAGGCTCTGAAGCATTAACTTTTTCAATTGGAAAAACAACTCTTTCTACAAATTAGAAAACAAAAAAATCATTCAAAATTATTTATCAATACTTATTTATCAATAAAATGATTTAACATAAATGCTACTGAAATGTACACTGCTACTGAATTGACATTATGAAATTCTGTATGTTGGGAATTTCTTATATTTTGATGCTACCTTTCAATATTCAGTGATTATAGATGTACAAAGAGATTACTTTTATTGCTAATGGCAAAGAGCAACATCACCAAAAGCACCATATATGTATTGATGATAGCAAACAGTAAGATGTTCAAAAGTGATTAAATAATTTAGTAGTCTGAATCTAACTTTCCAAAGTAAAATAACTATTAATTGCAGATTCACAGTAAATACCTCCTCTCACTGGAATCAGTACATTATAGGGATCTAAATATACTATTTTAATATTTGGGGCTGAAGCATCACTCCAAGTAAGATAAAGAGGGCAATACGTCGTAAACTGATTTTTTAGATATTTTATTCTAAACTTCAGACAATTCTTGTACCAAGAAGGAAAGAATATACAGTTTTCATTACAGAAAAAAAAGTGAGTTTATATGCAGCCTCTTTCAGTACTCTGATTACCTGAAATTGAAGGAGTTACAAGTACTGTAAGCAGCTCTCATGTTCCAATAGGAAATCGAGCCATAAAAAATACAAAACAATAGATCTAAGATTGCTTCTTACAAATTTTAAGGCCTGAAAATTATCAGTATGATTTAGAGAAATATTTTAGAAGCCTGGTTAAAAACAAGATCTGGATGTGATTATTACGCAGTACAAACAAGAACAACAAAAAGCCCCACCAAAACCCCCCAAAACAAAACAAAAAAAATCCCAAAACCAAAATAAAAAAATCAACAAACCTACATGCTTTTCAACACAGAGCCAGCAATTTTAACACCTCCTCATTTTGAAGAGCTGGTAGTATTCTAGCTTCTTACTGTAATCTATTAGATAGTTTACATGTAAATGGGGGTTTTGTTTTTTCATCATAAACCCTTCAAAAATACATAGCCACCATTTTCTTTCTGCAGCAAATGCAACTAATTTCACTCTATAAAGTGATCAAAATCTCTATCATTTTCTAGATTCACAGTTAAAAAAAACCAAACACAACCAAAGTTAATTTTTCCTCCAACTTTAGCCACAAAAAATGCACAGTAAATACCTAATTCTGGATGTGTTTCTTCAAAACTAAAACTTAGCAGCATATGTTGAAATTACCAAACATGAGATCTGGAGTTTGGATTAAGAACCAAAACCCCCCAACACTGGGCTGGGTAGTGTCCAACTGTTCTGTCCCTTGTTTAAGGGTTTAAACAGGGTGTTCTAGAGCAGAGAGAAACCCTGTGCAATTCAGACTGATAGCATTTACAGAAAATTAAACTGCCTGTGATTCTTGGAAGAACTGTGATCATATTTTAGTGTAGGCTAAAACTGTAAATTTCAGATTATGTTCAAAATTTGACATCAAAGGTGGTTCAAATATATGGCTACAGTAAAGTTTCATCCCTTCTAAATGTGCCTCCATTGCAAAGGTAAGTAAAAAAATCATTACAATTTATGCACAGGGCTGTAAGAGTAATTTTCTTGCTTAAGTCTTCAATTGCTGCAACGCCTTATCACAGAAAAATAAAAAGCTATCCCAGTTCAGTTGAAAAAAACTTTTTCACTTCACTCTTGGGAGAATCTGAACTCAAGCTGTGAAGTGTTCTGAGTTCAGGCAGTATCTACTTCTCCTGTTGACACTGTGGATTATGCATAAACAACTGAACACAGGGAGCAAGGGTTTCCCTATCCTGACAAGCTGCTTTCACTCCCAAGATAAAAAAAAAAAATTTACTCTTGTTCAGTGTTTCAATGACTCTGAATCTATTTCTTACAAAACAGAAAATCTACAAAACAAAGATTCCAAGAGGAAGTCTCTTTGAGCTTACATGCAGGCTACTCACCTGAGAGGAGCAGAAACTTGCATGCAAATTAATTTGACTGCCTGGGACAAAATTGCTTATTTGCAAAATGTTTTGGGGGTACTAAAACGGACCATTTCAGAGGACTTCTAAAAATATTCTCATACAATATGCTCTTTCTTATCCATATGGCTTATAACATACACAGTAGTGCAAGAAAAGTGGGGATAAAATAACAATTGGAGTTATAAATTCCATTATAAACTCCTGTAATGCACAGTGGAAAATTTCACTAGACACTGAGTATCAGCAGCAATTACATGGCAGAACTGAAGAGCAGGAAGATTTTTTTAATTGCTCTTTATTTAGCAAGACTATCATGCTCTCATTAAGTGATACAAAAGTGAAAGTGAGTACAGAATAGTGAATCCTAAACAGATATCTTTAATATTTTCACCAAAGGAACAATTATTCAACTGTTCACAAAATCACATAAACACATGGACTTAAATCTGTTCAGAACTTCTGCAATCCTCTTTGTCTTGCATACACCTTCACCAATTATTCTTACACAATAAATAATGTATATATGGAGTCTTCCCATGTTTTATACCACACTTCATAGGGTAAGAGGCAGTCATAGGTGTATGAAGCTCAAACTGTGAAGCTGGCTTCCCCAGGGAGCCTCCAGCCGCATACAAGGGAGACACAAACAAGCACAGTGGAAATAGGGTACAGGGAGATTTTCTATCTTTTTCAGTTTGGACTGGGAAAATGTGAAACTATCTGCCCGAGTATTAAATTATAAGTATTAGCGATGAAGTGTTTATGTTTTGCTGAGACGAAACTGAAAATTAACCAGAAAACAAAATAAATTAACAGGCTGCTTCAGATGTTTGTGAAATGCTATAAGGAGAGAAAAGAGAAGAGGTTCTGAGGTAAACTTTAGAAAGATACGAAGAGAGCACAAAGTCAACTGCTTTCTACTAAACTCTGAAAAGCCAGGAGGAAGTAACAAAGATAAGTAATGGAAAAAAACACGAATATGATTCTGGAGCGGGGGACGTAGTTCCAACACAGAAAGTTTTATGTGCTGTTGCTTTTGAGTGGGTGAGAAACTTTAGATTAAAATTTGAGGACAAAATGCCACGGAAAAGGAAGAAAGAGACTAATCACAGGCACGATCTTTAGACTTCCTTATGTCTTGATAGTGGATACTTAAAAATGTAATAAACCTTAGCAGAAAAGCAGAAAATTGAAGCTATTGTTGAATACAGCTGGCAGTTTCTAAGAAGTTGTTTCTGCAGGCAGAGAAATAATCTCATTCTGCATCAGTATTCAGTGCTATGCAAGGCACTTCAGTTTTTACCTAGTAGCTCTTAATAGTATGTACTTTGACTACTTCTTTGAGCACAGTTCTCTCAAACTCTTCCCTTGCAGAAAGAGGAGTGCACAAAACACTCGGCTGGAAGCTAACGGAAGGAGGAGAATCCAGGAGGAGATAGCCATTCCCCAAATGGATTCAGCATGGATCAACACAGTCTAATTTGCTGACCTTCTGGCTGCCCTCTACAACTTATTTATCTACTGAGCTTTCCCCTGAGATTAGAGGCAATTTTGATCTTTAGGGCTTCAATGAAAGAAAATTCCTCATCAACACATATATTGCTTTTTCAGCTCTACCTTTATTTAATATAATTATCCTAAGGATAATAGCTATACAGTATAAATTGAAAACCAGTACGTAATAAGGAGAGAAATTCCAGAAACAGATTTGGTAAGAACTTAAAACCTTCTAGGAAATAATGGGTACATAAGCAGCATAGTAACCCAGTTGTTCTGGGAATACACTTAAAAATATTACAAAAATTACACCATGTTTCTAGAACATGGTGCCTTTTACCGTAGGGTTCCCCTCCATTTCTCTCTCCTTTATAAGTGAAAAAAAATTGATAGTGAGAGTAGCTGGTAGTGATAGAC
This sequence comes from Ammospiza caudacuta, assembly GCF_027887145.1. Classification (NCBI taxonomy): domain Eukaryota; kingdom Metazoa; phylum Chordata; class Aves; order Passeriformes; family Passerellidae; genus Ammospiza; species Ammospiza caudacuta. Next base: position 40,112,886 of record NC_080598.1, on the reverse strand, counting down.
ACTTTATTATTTGTGTTTTAACTTACTAACAGGAACACGCTAACTTTCCAAATTACAGAGAGCACGCAAATTAGTTTTTTTCCAGTATACCTGCATTTCCTTCTCTGCTTCATGTGTAAACCTACATGCCATAAAGGAGCTTGAAAATTTACATCTTTCACAGTCATTTCTAAATTCACCACTTGATAACATTTCATGAAGTGATTTTTTTCAATAGAACTATTTTGAATTGAAAATTTCTTTTCAGTTTGAATAATAATCTATGTAAAAATGCAACAAGCTAAAGGTAATAAAAAGGTAATAGAAAAAAAAAGGTTTTGCAAACCTATATATAGGTTTCTAAAACTCTAAAGGAATTAAATATCAGAAGACTTTCAAAGACGTAATATTCATTGTTGTATACTGCAAATACAAATCCTGAGGTGTAATCCAGCTGAACCACAAAGAATTTGTCAGAAGACAGATAGCAAAATCTTCCAGTATTATGTGTCAACCCAAATTACAAGATGATTTTTCTTCCCCCTCAAGAAAGGAATTGTACTTGGTCATGGAATAATTAATTTTTTAAAAATTACAGATCCAGAATTTCTGGACTAAATAGACTAGTATTATGTGAAGCCATGAGTTGTTAGAAGCAGTTTCCCACAAATACCATGGGACCTGCATGTGCCTGAGGAAACAAAAAAATAAGACTTCACACCTTAAAGTCTAGTCATTATTTCCTTCTTTCCTTGCATTAAGGTGGAGGGTCTTGGTAAAAGAAAAAGGGCCACCAGTTAAAGGTTGTCTTGGTAAGAAATTTATTTTTTACATACATTCCTCATCCAGGTTCATAATTTCTTACCCTCACTTTGCCTTCAATTCACCAGAAATTAATTTCTTGCTTCCATCCAGCATGTACAATGCTGTAACTCCTGTTCCCTGTAATTTCCTTTCTCAGTTCATTCCCTTGACTGATCCCTGACAAGCTTGCCTCTCCTCTACAGAGTGTGCTGTGCAGAGCATGAGGATGGGGCTGGAAATGTTGGCCATTTCCCTCTGAGCACTGGCTAGAGCAGTGGGTTGCATGGCATCCTGCTCCCAACCCAGTGGTAACTCATGCTTTTTTGGTATCTCCTCTAGTGCCTGACTTTTACACTGTCCTTTTTAGCTGGATACCATCCAAACTTTTAGTTGGGCTTACCTCTTATCGAATTCCTTCCTTAGAACAGAATTCTCTAAGATTATTAATCGCATTCACCAGAAGAAATACTGCATACAGGTCTGGTGTCCCCAGCGTAAGCAGTGCATGGAACAGTTGGAGCATGTACAGGGGAGGGCCATGAAGTTGATAAGAGGACTGAGGCACCTCCCCTATGGAGACAGGCTGAGAGAGCTGGGGCTGCTCAGTCTAGAGAAGGCTGCGTGGAGACCTCACTGCAACCTTCGAGTATCTGAACAGGGCTTAGGAAGCTAGAGAGGGACTCTTCATCAGGAACTGTAGTGGCAGGACAAGGAGTAATGGGTACAAATTGAAGGAGGGGAAGTGTAGGTTAGATATTAGGAAGAAATTTTTTACTGTGAGGGTGGTGAGACACTGGAACAGGTTGTCCAGGCAGGTTGTGGATGCCCCAACCCTGGCAGTGTTCAAGGCCGGGTAAATAAGACCTTCAGAAATCTGATCATGGGAGATGTCCTTGCCCACGGCAGTGGAGTTTGGGATTAGATGATCTTTAAGGTTCATGCCAACACTTTAACAACCTATGATTCTATGAAATATCCTGCACAAATATTTGAACTGTAAGCTTCAGCACAGATCGTTCTGCTCAGTTGCTCCACACCAGCTTATCTTAGCTCACATCTCCTTTTATTTGTCCTCTTTTGGTTTTCATCAGTTATGTAATACTACAACCACTACAATACTGTAGTTTATATTAAAATGCAAATATGACTTGATGATAGTATAGGCCTGTTGACTGGGATAATTTTGTACAGCATCCCACTCTAAGACTACAGCAATGAGATGAAAAGATATTTTCCAGCACATAAGTTATTAAACCTATACTGTCTTAGAGTATTTACTAGGTAGGAAATGGATCAGACTTGTGTGCTCCATCTAGTCACTGTGGCATCTTATGGATCCGTACATATTGTCATGATGGGAAAGATCTATCAGCTCTTGGGATCTCCACCTGCTCTCCCATACATCAGTTGAAGTTTCCAAGTCTGTATCTTGGAGCAAAAATATGAACTGCACGTCTGCATGGAGAAGTTAACCTTTTGACATGCAGAAAATGTGCTAGTTTTGAAGCATCTGATTTTGTTTACAAGTACTAAAAATTGCAAAAACTCTAGTCTTTGGTGGCTAATTCTTATATGGGTTTTGGTTACTATGGTATTTGGACATCAAATCATTAGGAAGCATGCACAAGGATTATGAAAACATAAGAAGCTTAAGAGAAAAACAATAGTTTGCTGATAAATTGTCATTTCAGACAGTGGCATTAGGTACACTGGAGAAATTTAGGGATGAAGTTATGAATTGCAACTTCAACGATAAAAAAGAACCTCATAATTAACAATATTCTTCTATGACGGAAAATTTTGTTTCTACTGTCACTCAATTACTGATAACCATGGAAATCAGAATCTCTAATATTTCATTAAGTTTTTTATCTGTATGAAATATTATAACATAACTCAATTTTTATATGGCATGAAGAAATTAAAAAAACCCCACAGATAAATCAGAAGAGTCTCCCACTAATAAAACAGGGTAGCTTTGACACTATTGCCTATTCAGACCATGAGATGATACTATTTAGGGTATATAATACTGAAAGGGCAATCTGATAATCACACTAGAAGCAATTTCAAACCATACTACTGCTGAAAAGTCAATTTAACTTTCCAGCTTTATAAGACTTTGTTATTGCTATTGTTAATTATTTCTCATTTAATGGGAAATTGGCAACAAGGTCCCCAACTGTCATTTTAAATCTGCAATAATATCATGTGAAGCTTTTCGTCCCTATTCCCAAGTCCTGGATTATCAGAGCTAAATGGCAGCTCCAGCATTACAAAAGCTCAGGGGCAGGTACTGTTACACAAATTGCCAATTCAATTAACAGTGTGTAAATGCTCCACTGGCAGGCTGAGGGAAGGACAGCCATTTTGGCAAGTGTCATTCCTGATTTATCAAACTGTCAAACCTTCCACTCAGGTGCCTGCGGTCACTGTCTGCCTCTCAATGCTAAGTTGTAAAGCTGCAGGAACCAGTCTTGTAGCTTGACAAGGCACAATACTCAAAACTGATTTTAAAAGCAAATGTACAGTTGTCTTAATTATTCTCAGTATAAATGATGTTTTAATTACAAAATCAGAGTGGGAATATTCAATCAAGATCCAAGATTACATTTATATACAAGGAGGAGGGCAGATCAAAGCCCAATGCCTAGCCTTTTTTCAGAGATAGATATTCAGTTTTCCTTAGTACAGTTGGTGATTGCCTCCATCCCTCAGCTACTGTCCTTTAAGACCTTTAATCTGATGCTGCACTTGGTTATTACCAAACCACTATGTCTATTAATGTTTTTCAGGGGAAAAAACCCCAAAACATCGCTTTCATTTTTTCAAGCCTTACTCTCCTTCCTCCAGCAGATTCGACCAGTCACTTGATTTAAGAATTTTTTAAAAATCTTTTTAAAAAGCCAAAAAAATAAACAGGTTAGGAGGGTGCTCTCTAAAAGAGAAAGGCTAAATAACCTCACACTTGAAGGCCTTCCCTCATTTTTTTTCCTTGATTTTTTTTCTCCGTGTGTCAATAGAAACAGCATACAGAAACGATTGCATATGCAGATCAGAGCCCCTGCAGTGAATACATGCACTGTGCAGTTCACTGGTGCCTGCAGGATAGCGCTTGAACAGTACCCCCCTTATGTACTTTGGGGGGGATATTACATCAGAGCATCTGTAAATGTTTGCTTTTGGGTTGAATACTTGCCGAGGGAGAGCTGTGGAATGTTTCACTTAAATCAAGTTTAAACAGATACGACTATTTTAAAGGAAAAGAAAATGGAAGTAGAAAAAAAAAAAAAGAAGAAGAAAATTGTCCTTTCAGTGTATTGTTAGTAAAAATGTTACTAAAAATGAGCAAATTCATGGCACAGTAACAGCAAATAAAGCCCATGTTAGATTAATGTGTTTTGTAATCCATCTCTGGACTTCATGGGCCAACCTGAGATGCTCCAGAGAAATAGAAGAAATCCAAGATAAGTAATTATGTGGTAAATAATATCAGCTATAGTAGTTGGTTTAGAATATTTAGGTTTAATTAAAACCTGTATTTATGTATATCTTCCAAAGTGATTTTTTTTTTTATTATGGTAGCTAACCTGATATATAGGTATTACTATCACAGCATTAGGAATCTGAATATTTTTCTCTTGTTATTTAAGACAGCTGTAGCCTTTGACTCAATTCTATGATGCCACCACAAGGTCCTATCCATGCATTCTGTGAAAGAATGTATCCAAATGGTAACAGAATTCAATCATGTGATGACATTTTAGAGTGCTGCTTAATTCTTTCCCGAATTAAATACTAATTCTTATAACACCTTCAACAGACAGAGTAAAAACAACTGTCTTTAGTATTCACAACATTATTTTTTCATCCATATGACCATAAGTGTGAATGAAGAAAGCACTCTGGAGCACAAGCTGACCAGGAGTGAAAAACTGCTATGTTGAAAGAAGAAGAAGAAGAAGGAATTTCATGCTTTGGTAGTGAGCAACTATTTGAACTGAACTTGACTTCTAAAGCTTTTAAGGATTGGCCCTAAATCAAGCCAAAACTGTTTATAAAGCTCTGCTAAATATTTAAAACTATGGACTTCATCCAATGCCCCCTAAAAGAATTGGGACCATCCTAAATCCTTTACTTGCCCTATTGCAGCCATATCTATATGAAAAGATGGATCTCTAACTAGTTCAAACACATGAAGGGAAAACAGCAAGCATTTGAGAGTGATGAGGTAGATTATTTCTGTCACTTAAATCACTTTGCATAATTTCACAAGAGCACACAATTAAACTAAATTTTTAGAGGAAATGAGGAGACTAAAAATAGAGAACACGATTCCAACAAAGTTTCAAAAACAAATGTATGCCTTGAAAATCCTGACAGGCACTAACTTTTGACACTTTCATATGTGAAACATATCTGCACATAACTGACTTTCCTCCATAGCAAGTTGTTTCTTGCTAATATTATTATTGCTACAGTACTTACTTTTCTCCCAGTGGTCTTTTAGAAATCTAACTCATTTGGAATAATGCCATACAGTCTGAAAGCATGCACATACTTCTTTTGAATTTGAAAGAGAAAGAAGAGGCAGGACAAAAAAAAAATAATAAATCAGCAAAATAAAACAGATGCTCCTAGGGCTATACACTGGAAACTTTATCATCTCTATAGATTTTATCATCTCTATAAGAGTTCAAGAAACTACATGTGAAAGTTGAGAGTGAAAGGATGCATATTGCACAAGAAGTATCAAGTGTGATCTAAAGGAAAACTAAAGTAAATATAATATTAATAAATCATTCCAGACTCAAATCTCTGATAGCCATTTTGGTTTTCTATTTGAAAGTTGTTGAATGCAGAGTACCTTCTTCATACAAGAGAAAAAAGATTTAACCATTTGAAAACAAATGAAACATTTTTAGGGTCCTATGTAAATCCTAACTCTGTAGGACACATCAGCCTAAGAAGTTTAAGTAATTCCAAGCAGTTGATTAAAATAAAACTAGGTGAAAAACTGTTAATAAATAGTTTTGTATCTATGAGATTATTCCAACTGAATTTTGCTTTCAGAACATCAATTATGAATCAGTGCTGATTCAATAAATCTGAGTCCTTGCAGCTTGAACTGTGCAAGAAGTTGATTTAGTCTGTATCATAATCACGCTTCAAATGATAGATTATTTCTGGGTCTGAGTTTCTTCACTCAAGAATATTCTGCAGAAGAGGAGAATGAGTACTTTGAGAGACAAATCCAATAGAGATAATAACTCATATGTATTTAATCTGATCTCCATGCATTATAAGACTTTACTACTGCATCAAGAACAGTCCTTTGTAAGAAAGCAATTCACTGTACTGAGAAGCATCTCAGCCACTGGGGAATGATTATCAGCTTCCACGTACAGAAATGCCAGTTAAGGGTGTGGAAAATGTAGGCACTGACACTCCAGATATCACTTTGGAGAGAGAAGTTTCACACCAACTGCTATCCAAGGACCACACTATTTATATTAGCATCTAGTGCCAAACAATCTCAATCCAGATTACATGAGGCACCAGAGTTCTATGCTGATGTTTATGTTCTATACCCATCAGTTCTACACTTATGATTTACCCAAGCTAGTTTCAGAGCTTTGAGAGAGGTCTAAGGCCAGCTGAGGAGCTCACTGTACACTCAGCGTAGACATACTCTCTTTCCCTGGAATCTGTGTAGGTACACAAAGAAAAAGCAGCTGAAACATACATGATGGGAAATTTCTTGAGAAACCTATGGAAGTTCAAACCAAATAATTGTTCAAACAATAAAACTTTGGCCTAGTCGTAGCTTCAGAATGGTAGCTGCCACAAAGTATGGAAGGTAAGAGTTGCTCATGCCTTGTGTGAGAGCAATAAATTTAACTAGATGTTTCCTTAAAGCACATTTTTCTTCAAGACTGCTGGTCCTTCTAGGAGATCCTTATGAAGTACTGTGACTAAATTACCATGAATAACCTGCCTAACAGTGTCTAAGAAACAGAACTTGATGTGTGCAGGTTCTCTGAACCTATGCCTTGTGTTTGGGGCAACTTTGGGTTTGGTGTGGTAAAAGAGAATATCCATTTTAGTAACCTGGATCCTGTCTTTAGGCAACACAAGATGAGTCATATATAAAATTTCCAGAGCAGGAAATGGTGAGTAATCCTGCAGACATTACACTCCACATTAGCCTAGATTCTAAGGGTTAGAAATTGTTTTAGACTTTAAATCACCTACATTAAAATTCTGCCCTGCAGTTTTGGAAATAATTAGTGATACTTATGTATTGGTTCTTAGTAACAGGCTTTCAGCATGGGAAAATTTTAATACATTTTGTGGGACAAGTGCAAAAAAAAAATCTGTGGCTGTGGTTCTTAACACGCTTCTTGAATGTTTGAACTAAATGAAAATCATACTGAATGTGTTCCTCAATTTTTCCTGTGGACCAATCATTCAGAGGGCTAAGCACACAATATGTTTGGGAAAATTATGGGGAAAACAAAGGCACGATAAGATCCAATGTTCCTTAGCACTGTCTTTTCCCTTACACAAATACAGCTGTTAGCACTTTAAAACCACTAAAAAAGGAAGCCTCACCATCCTGGCCATATTTGGGCTCTGCTTCTACCTCCGACCTGTGTCAGCAACAGTGTGTGCAAAGTGAGACATGCTGGGGAAGTAAGGGGCCTGGAATTCATCCTCTGAGTTACTTTTCAGCTGGACTGTTTGGCTGATCTGCTAACCATGCCATCATACACTCACACTGGCACAGCAAAGAAGCCAGAAACAGGAACAAAGTGGAGAGTGAGAACAGCCACCCTCTGTAACTGCAGGTGGAGTCAGTGGGATTTAGGTCTTTAGCTAAGAGATCCCACTGTTACTGTCCAGGAACTTCAGAGACATCTCAGAAGTCCTTCCATTAGAGACAAGAAAGCATTAAATAAATATTCCAGTATTCCTCAGTGGCAGGCAAAATCAGAGGAACTTGGAATGGCTTTTATTATGTTTAGTGCCACATTTTTGAAACCTATGAAAAGGTTACTGAATCACATCCAGAAATAATCTCCCTACAAGCTACAGCAATTTTACTAGAATTAGAGTCTCTATTCCTGCTGCTTGAATTTTAGAACCAGATTCCTTGATTTGACATAGCTAGATGAGTGGAAGACTTTTCCAGCCTCACCACTATCTTTGTTATATCTGGTATCCAGTGACAGTTATATGGGGCAGAGCTGTAAAATTCTATCACGATTTCTAAAATACACTGAAATATTTGATATCCCTATGATGTCTAGAGGATTCTAATTTATTCTCAGGTGGATTTCACTCCATTTCTGCAGAGATTTGTGCTCAGGTTAGTCTGTAGGATTCGCTCACTTAGTGTCCATGAAATTGTCCTTTCATTATTTCTTCTCATGCATTTGAAAAACAGGAATTTGACCAAGGGCTAGGATCAGCCTGGTCACCGACTTAGTATTCTTGTTCAAATGTATGCTGATTTTCACATGCAGCTAATTAAGCCTAGTTCATTGACAAAACAAGAACGACAATGTTAAACTATTTGGGTAAAATAATTTGTGTCCCTACTGTAAAGGTATCTTAACAGTTCTAACCTCCTTTTGGCCTTGACAAGAAGCAAAATTAACAATCATGATGAAAGATTTTCCTGGGTTATGCCTCCAATTTAGTACAGCTAAGTGGCAGCATTTGCCCAAATGGAGTTTAAGAGAAGTAAATACTTAGAACATCATTAACACTTTTTGCTCCTTCTGCACCATCTCTGCTTCTAATCCAAAAGACATAACTTCTCCATTCCTACCTCATGGCAAAAGCCTAAGTGGGCAGAGAAGAGAAAATGCACTAAGAAGTGTTGCCAAGTATCAGTCTACCTAAAGGTTTAAGGTGTTTCTCCTAGACTTTGCTTTCCTGCAACCCATCTGCAGTTTCTCCCTGTAATCACAGCCCATGATTCTTTGAAGTTGCTCTGAAATGGCACCTATCTCCAGTGTCTCAAACACAAGTGCATTTGTAAGAAGGAAATAACTCTCAAAATCCACTTAAATGTATACAGGTAATTTGTAGGAAAGTAAAAACGGCAACCACACGATTAGTTCAAACATCTGATCAAATACATACTTTGCAATGGAGCTGTGAGTAAGACAAACAGCACGGTCAGCCTGAAAGAACTGGTTTAGTGCAAACTAGATAAAGTCTTGCCTCACAAGACAATTTTCAAGCAGAGCCATTTGCCTGTCTGTGGATCTCACTGAACCATTTCTTTCACTGGCTTTTGTATCAATTTTCTTAGGGCTGTGGTTCTGTGCTGTTATGCATCCAATTCCAATTCATCCTGAAATTGAGATCTATGCCCTACCTAAAACACAGCCTCTGGTGCTTCACTCACATTTCAGAAGAATGGTGCCTTACCCACCCCTCCCCTTTCACACTGCTGGGAGTGTGGATGCTGCAAGCCCTGGACAGTCAACTAGCTTGGCTGGCCAGCACAGAGCAGGCAACCTTTGTACCTCCTGCCCAATCCTTGCTTCTGCAAGCAACATCTCTAAACCAGTCCTTTACTTATCAAAAAAAAAAAAAAAATTGAAGTACATTTAGCCATGGCAAGGAAAGGAAAGGGTATTTGTTCCTACTGGCCTGAATATACTAATGCTAGTCACAACCTAGACATGAAAGAACAAATTACAGTAACAGATGTCCATATATCACTAAGGTGACTTCCCTCCCTATTTTTATTTTTTTCAAAAATGGTGAGTCTGAAAAGTCAAAACAAAATTAAAAAAAAACCCAAAACCAAAAACAAAACCAACCAAAAACCCTGCAGCATCTGTCTCAGCAGAGTTCAAGCTGGCTGACAGTTCCTTACACTGAGAAGCTGAGAATGATGCTATAATTAAAATTTCATGAACAAAATAAAAATCTATTTTACTTGGGAGAACTGTTATGAAAGTATACAGAGAAAAATTAAATATGGCAATATTAGTTTATCCCTCACCCTGAGTTTAATGATTAAACTTAAGAATCCTGAACAAAATAATTGTTAGGAACACCTCATAACTTAATTAATTATGAGTGTCATCTGTGTTAGGCACAGGAGCAGGTATTAACCACTCTGAGTGAATGCATGGCTATTGGCACAACACCACTCTGGGTTCTTGTTTTAGGGATTAACTCTTTTTGTCCTTCACAAAATTTAAACAACCCAATTAATATTTAGTCTAGAAAGGAATAAGCAGGAAAAAATGAGTAATCATTCACAAGACAAAGAAAAAAAGAAAAGAGTAATGGCACAGTCAGAGGCATCTTACAGGCACCTATTTTACTTTTCATATTTTTTTTTTGTATAACATGCATTGCTTTTACTGAATTTCAGTCAGCTCCATGGGAGACAACACCATCCGTCTTATTTCATCTTTTAACAAGGACTTGATGAGGTGACACAGGACTGATTCTTAAAAACACATTACCTGTTATGTGAGGCATTGTGTGACAGGGAGAACTATCTCCGTGACAGGCACCTGACAGCAGATTTGTTGATTTCATGGTCACTTCATTTAAAGTAACAACAGGGTGAAATATGCCATCTGATAATCTGTTTGAATGTTGACTGTGAAAAGCACTTAACATTTCTGCCAGCTACTACTACTACTACAGAATCTGTTCTTCAATATGTGCAGTTTTACCACCCTCTTTAATAATTATAAGTCAGAAACACTTATCCTAGATTAAAGGAGGGGGAAGGGGGAAGGAAGAAGAAGAACTAAAGAACTTTAAAGAAGTCACCTAGGAAGTCTGACATTGCAGTCTGAAAATAAGAAGATTCAAAATTTAGGGCATGTCACACAGTGAGACCGTTGTCTGCAAGACAACTGGCTGTTTGCAGACAACTGCTGCACCTGCACTGCATAGGTGATTTTAGAAGAGATATGTAGCCTTTCTCAATCAGTTTCCTTCCATGTGACACTTCAATCCAGATACTTAAAACCAAACATCTCCCTGCTTAATTTTCACTAACAGGTAATGATAGTACAATCATAAAAAAGGAATAACTTGTTTCAGAAAGGGATTACACTGAATTTGATAGTAGTACACAGGATGAAAGTTTGGTTATGAAGATGGTATTATACACACGCAAATTTACATATCAGCACAACAAGAATTTAAAAAGTTGAATTATTAAAACCTCACTAATTATTTTGATGCTGACCTTGTAGTGCAATAAACCACAATGACACAAAAACTATTACCTACTGTTTAGTGACTGAATTTTTTAAACCCTTGTTTGCTTTCAAACATGTTTGGGATAGGCACAGATAGCTCTAGATTAATCTGGCAGCACTGGAAGTTACATCAAAATCTGTCCTTAAACAGAGACATTGTCATATAAAAATGCATGGCATGCACAGACTACAAACTCTTAATTCAAGTAGGGCTAAATGAGGCAAATTCTAACAAATCAGCACTGTACCCCTATCATAATTAACATGTGCTCACACATTGAACTATCTTGTTGATTTATGCTAACCTCCACAAAACCTGATGAAGAAATACCTTGAATCAATGTGATTTAAGCATTTAAAATCACATTAAATATGAACCAGAAGCGGGCTGGTTAAAATTTACACTTTCTCTGAAAGATTTTTGACACATTCAGTGCTTGTGAAAGCTGAGGGGATGACGGCCCTAGTCAAATACAGTTGAGTGAGCAGACTGCAAGCATCCCACATTCCACCTCCAGTGCAGTTCAACCGTGACGTGGAGGGACCTGCCTTCTCTTTTACTTTCCTCCTCACACTCACTTTTATTTACTGTCTTGTAAATATTTTATTAACTAATTCCTGCTGTTGCTAAGTGGGCTTTTTTTTAGTACTTTTAATATTTTGCTACATAGTTTAACTTAAATTCACCTAATCTTTGTATTTAAAAATAAAAATTCTGACAAGTTGACAATCTAAGACTATAGTATCTTATTCCCAATATATGAAGATATTACCAGAACCATTTTATATGAATTTTTTTATCTTTAAATCCTCTTTACTCAGAAAATACCTGAGGGGTTCAGGTTTCCATCTCCTGGGAGCACAGCAGTAGCAGCAGAAGCATGTATTTGAAAACTTTAGTGTGGGTTACAAATGTTGTTTTTATAATCAGAACATTCTGCATGTTTTTTTGTGGTGCTGCCAACTCCAATGTTTCCTGCTAAACTTCAGCTAACATTAGAAATAACAATCTATAGTTATTTTGTTAAAATAGGTACTGTGAGCTTGAAATCCAGTAAAAACAAAACAAAACAAAAACAAAAAATGAACCACTATCAGGTACTAAACCAACTCTTGAGACCCACATGCCAATTTCTGTCATTCTAAAACCATATGCTTTTATTTTAAGAGTGGCTTTTCTCCTTCCTGTTTCTGCAAAAGCCTCCCAGAAACAAATGAAAAACAAGGCACAGTGAGAGCTATCTGAGCAGAAATAGCTTCCAAAAGTGCCTAGGAGAAAAGTAAAAAAACCCAAGGATAATACATCAAAAAGGAAAAATGTCTTATTTCTTAATCTATTTCACTTAGAGTGCTCTCTGGAATTACATAAAACTCTACTGAAAGAAACCTCCAACATTTATGGGAAAAAATCCTTCTCAGAGGTCTAGTGGTGCTCCTTTAAACAGACACCAACTTTGAAGCCTGGAATAAACCCCCCCTGTGGGCCAGGTCTTGGGGTACTTGATGGCTGCTCTGAGTTGCATCACGCACCATTCTGGGCAGGCAGCCAGCACCACTGGCCAAGCGAGGTCACTCACGTGCACAGGGATCCGCTGGTGGCACCAATCCAGCCTCTGCTGCGCCTGCCACACCGCCCCCCCGCTCAGCTTCCTTCGAGAAAACCCTGGCAGGCCCACCCCAGACTGCCCCAAACCCTCCCTGGATGCAACACTGGGCAATTTCAGGAGTCGTGGCAGCACTACCATGCACATACCTTTCCCACCCCCAAAGCTGTCAGAGCTGTGCTGTTACTCAGCTGTTGAGCAAAGTCTAGACTAAATTAACTTGACTGACCAAATTGGAATTGCGGTCCTTGTCAGACTCAGTGGGAAAATATGCAAACTATGTTTACAGGCTTGTTAAGCATAAAGCCATTAAAAGTCATATACCCAGTAGGTTTCACAACAATGGCAAGAAAAAACAGCTGCCTTTATGCAGTACTGCTAGCTGTCCGCATTACCTTCCCTGGTGTTAAACTCTTAGTATGAAGTCTCTCTCTATCAGGAGGAACAACATTTGGCTTTATATTACCAAGTTGTAGAATTCATCACTTTCATCTCTCTGCCATCTGCAGGATATTGAAAATGAAATGAAAACAGAACAGGATTTTTAACATGAGGGGAACACCTGATGTATGAAGTTATTCAAGCCCCAGGAATGTGTGGTATTGCACATTCTCACTGTCACAGCCTTTGCTGTAAAGGATTTCCCTGACCTTTTCTCTAACCAGCAAACAAATAAGCCCTATCTCTCAGCAGGAGAGAGCACTGCTCCATTAGATCATTAAGCAGTTCTATTCAGACTATCCCAGTCTCCTGTCCTTGGCCCTGAAGAAAGAGCTGGCACCAGTCCAATCAGTCAGATAGAAGAAAGGCAAATGTGCTTTCGTATGGTACAGCTTGAAATGTCACAGCAGGATGAAAGTCGTGGAACAGACAGCAGTGAGGAAAAGATGTGGTGCTACATGAGGGGTAGTGTTCCAACAAGGAAAGGCTGGTGTTTCAGTCTGCCAAACAACGTAATGACTCATCCAGGCAGAAAAATATTACCACCATGGGAATATTTGGAACGTCTCAGTCTGAGAGTAATTAGGGACTAAACTACACCGGCATGCTTCAGTGATGAAATGAGAAAATAAGCAATACCTCTGTCAAGTTCTGATTGGCGAGTATTGAATGAATATGGGTTTCTATCAAATCTGACCACAAACTAGTAACTTGCAGCAGATTGTCAGAACAGAGTAATATTCCTACTTTCTCATAAAATACCATGGCACAAAAAAACCTGGTGAAGTGAAAAATGTTACAGTTGGCAGTAAGGGTTTTAAGGAAAATCATTACCATGATTATATAATTTAATCCTTGTAACAGGCATTTGCACATAGCATTTTCAACCTCTAATTACTCTGTCTGCAGTGGAATAAAAAAGGGTAAGAAAAGGGTGGGCAAAAGCAGCAAATGCTGACAGTTTCATTTTATTAATAACTACTGTATACAAATCACAAACTGAAAAGCAAAAATGTTTAATGAATACAGGTAATGGAATTATTGCACTACTTATCGGTTGTAAAAATGTAAATACTTTGGCAAGAAGGACAAACGTTAATTTTTATTCTTTTGTATTTCAAACTTGTGCACAATTTGTATTCATTAAGCAATGCAAAAGGCATTTTTTTTTTCTTTATAATTGTAAAGTGACATTATAATTAAATTGTATAACCTCAGCAGCATCTGCAATTTAAAGGATCACTTACAAGCTGGCAGGACAAAGTGCACCACATTAAGCCACAAACTGAGTTACACATCAATAACGCTTCATTCCAGTGGCTGGGTCAGAACCTCAGCAACATGAAGGAAAAAAAAAAAAAAAAAGATTATTCAGAGTAAAAAGGTTTAGAAGGTCAGAAGCAAAACCACTTACAAGAACAAAATTCCCAGGATTCTTTGACTGCATACACAGAAACCTCCTGTGACACCTGTTTGACTTCTTTCAGCTGCATGGACACTTGTAGTTCAGTTGAAGTAAATGCAGCTCCAAAATTAAAAGGAAGGGCAAACACAAATTACCTCTCTGCACAATACGAACAACCCCCATTAGACTGGCTTAATAAACTCTAATAGATGTATAGCTTAATACAATATTCAGCTATTGACATAAACATAAATATAAATTTCAAAGAAAATAACCTACTTTAGTAAAATTACCTGTGCAATAAAAATTAATGAACTCCAAATGATTCTGCACATCTCCACCAAATTGCATTTTCAGGCTCACATCTTCAGGACATGCTGGGTGGTTTGATGCATTCCCACAATTCATCTTCCTGCTAAGCCAATTTTAATTTAAATGCAATTAAAGGCTCAAAATGAACATTATGTATTAGATAAAGCCTTGAATCTGCAGACTATCATAAATATGATTTTCAGAAAAATTAATTACAAGCCATTAGGGTACAAGTCATCTTACTGCAAATGTTGAGTTAAACTGCAGAATCAGTTTGTTCCTTCCATTAAATGTTAAATACTGATTTTAAGCTTTGCTCCAAGTTAATAGCAGAAGGTCATCATAAAAGGAAAAATGTTTCTGAAATAATCCTCGGAGATACTGGAGACTTATCAATCCACATTAATTGAAAAAAATGTATTCTCTCTTAATGCTTAGTGACAATTAGCTTCTAATCTACTTTTGGTCAACTTAAAATAACAAGAAAACTCTTCACATTCTGCTTCTGCTCTGAATATAGCACAGATTTCTGCAGAAGTTACAGCTGGTGTACAAGTGCTTCAAATGAAAAATCCATGTATGGTGTGTGGTTTTGTCTAACCAGTAACCCCACAAACCACACTGGAGATATCTGCATGAGACACACCATAGACCTGGTACACAGAACCAAGAAAGTCAGCTAAAAGTGCTGCCATTTGATCTGAGGTGGAACCTGAGGATTCACTACAACCCCAGCATGCAAGCAGTAGCTGTGGAAAATGGTGAGATTTTGGAATTTGAGATATGTTGAAATTACAAAGGCATCTTCTTAGATGCATCTGAAGAAGGTTGACGAATGCTCCTGTAATTCCTAGCAATGATGATGCAGGATTAATGCATTCTAACTTTTTCTATACACTTACAGAAAAAGTTCTACATATCTACATACCAAGAGGTATATAGAACACATAAGTATTTCAAAAATAGAGGAAAAGGCAATTGTACGTTGTTTATAGTACATTTCAAAAAGCATTCAGCACTTTAGAGATAAAGATATAAGCATATCTCCCAGAGTTAAGGGCAGTTTTTCCAAATTCATGACTTCTGAATGCCACTGCTAGCTGTGTTCTATAATATCATCCTATAGCTACTAAGTTCTTCTTGCCAGTAGTAACCACAATAGATTCAAAGGAAAACTGTGCTTAATTCCCATCTCCCAAACTGACATATTTTATACACAATATGTCAAAACTCTGCATTTTTCATTAACTTCTGTTCTATCATTAAACAGAAAAGCAACGACACGGTTGGAGAAATTCAGCCATTAATCTCATAATAATTGCTTATAAATGTTCATGCTACACTGACAAGCTGAATGCATCTCATGTAGTTGAGGGTGTCAAGGTAACTTTAAAAAATAAATCTTTATTAAATCACAGCTTTCTTTTCTGACATTATTCAATTTAGGCACGAACACTGAAACTCACACCTTCATCATCTGCACACTTGATCCAACTTAATTTTATCTGCTTGAATATCAAATGTTTCAATATTCACCTCTATATCCAGGCCCTCCTCCAGCTGTTAACTACTCCAGCCCTCCAGGGGACTGCATGTGTTTGCTCCAATCCATTTATTGTCTTTTGCTTGTCTACATCTATCCCTAGACACTAATGTACTCACTTCTAGATATTAGTAGATAACCTCTGTGCAGTGGGAGTTTAATGAAATATCTGGCCATCAAGTTGGATGACCGTTGTTTTGGCAATTGAAGTTCATAATTTAAGGGCATTCATATGACATCCTCTAATTTCAACGAAAGTGGAAAGTTGTTATATTCTGCAGGTATTATTAAGATGCTTCATATGCTTATGGAACCTTAAAGAATTATACTTCGGCAGACAGCAAAACTTCTATGAAATGAAATTTATTATATGCCTTGACAATTTCAAAAATCAGAGCGATGATTAGGGCTAATGAACACAGAAGAGAACTGTTTCCCCAGTGAGCTTGTTGCACAGTTCTACTTTTCACTGGCAAAGTTCTTCTACAGCTGATGAGGTGTAATACAGACACACAACAGGATCCTTTTCATGATGTGGAGTTCTGGTAGCAAAATATAAGAACAGAGAGAGACTTTAAAATTACACTAGAAAAGGAAAGAGCATAGAAGCTCTTAATCCAAGTCTCTGCCCTGCGGCACTATTCAATAGGGAAAAAAAAACCCAAAACAAAATGCCACAAACTTTCTTTGTGAAGATAAAGTTGAAGTCTAGCACCTCAGTCCTTCAAAAAATGGGAAAACTGTCAGAATATTATTTCTGTTGGGATATCTTGCAATTTTCATATTTTAATGTACACTATCCTGAATCCCTAACTAGTGTTCAGAGTTTTATTTCTGAATCTTTTATCACACATAACTTTAGGAACAAGAGATTTAGAAGGCTGATCAGGGTCCACTACCATCATCAGGGATTTTACATTGACTTCAGTGTACTGGACATCAACTTATTAGCAAAGCCAGCCTGTGAGAAATCAATCTGAACATACCATCTAAAAAATGGAACAGATCCACACCATGCACTCCTCTTTACCCTTTCTGGTATATTCTTGCAAGTTAGCAAAGACCAAGATAGAATTGCATATGTTGAAACCTGAAGTAAAACATTTAGCTCAATAGGACAGGCACTTATAGTTGAGATACACAAGCTGAAAGGAGGGGCAGACACAAATTACCTTTGTGCACAACACAAACCCCCACCAGGCTGGGTTAACAAACACTAATGGCACTCTGTTTGGGACAGGGCAGTCCTTTTCACCACATGACTTGGAACTCAAAGCCTAGAAGCACGATGTCTATCACTGATGATAAAATACCCTATATAGCAAGTCCAAGGGGAAAAGAAAGAGAAGGAATTACTGCATTCACCAGTGAGATGCCTCTAACTCTGCAAGACAAATGCATAGCAATGCTATGGAGGATGTAAGAGAACATTCCAGAACTAGTACCGTGAATAAAACAGAGATACAGTGAGCTGTTGCCCAGATTTTCAAACACAGCCACCCTTCCCTCTCAAGCTTTCTGCTGTTTGCCATTAGATTTTTCATTTCCAAATAACTCTGCAACTAAACAGGTGTAAAAAGTCAAACTCTGCCAAGCTTGGCTGCCCAGGAAGCTGTTGAAACCATGAGGTTCCCATGCAGAACACGGTCTTTGTGACAGCATGAGCTCACTCTGAATAGCTGTTTGTTCAGCGATGTGCATGTTAATGAATGCATTGTTCATTGTTATCATAGAATGCTATTCAGTGTTTCACACAAACATTAATAAAGGTATTTTCTACATCTTTTTCACTGCAAATTTAAAAGACTTTTATATTTGCATCATTCTGGTCACTGCTTCTTACCAGCTCTTAGGAAAGTGGTTCTAAGCCAATTCTCTAGCCACTCCTCTGTCCCCTTTTGGTTTTCTGTTTTCAGTATATTAATCAATTCCTACTTCCATTGTACTCTAAATGCAAAACTCAATCCTGTTTATGCCAAGACTCCTGTCAAATTCCAGCCCCATGCTGCAGTCTAATCTGCTTTCAGATCCATCCTATTTTTCAGCAGTTCTCTTAGAAAAAAAATTTATCTTCTTTCCCCCTAAATGTATCTTCCTTACCTTTCTTTGAAAGGCTGAAAAAATGGTGATAGGTACTTCTGATGAGCTTTAGTGTTTTTCCCAAAAAAACCTTAAGCTTAAAAGGTTTCTGTTTATCCATAAATAATACAAGAACACACACCCAAAATCAGCATAGCTTCCTAAAAGACCAAGATATTCTTGAAAAACACCCTATGTCTCATGAAATTTTGTAGTTCTAAGATTAGACATGGCACTGTAGTTTCCTAACTCTGTTACTACAAGAAAAGGAACTCTCCTCTAAACCACCAGAATAATCGTATTTTAACCTTTGCCTAAGATCTGAGCAAGATGTACATACAGTGAATGCTTATACAAAATAATTTCAGAGATAGTTTTCCCAGAAGAGGGATTGGATTTGGAACAGTAGTTGTTTTACTGAATACTAGAGCTAGTTGCAATAGTTTCCTCGAGTTCCTCACAGTACAAGAGTGTAAATTTTGGGGTCACTGAAGTACCACAGTTTTTGAAAATGCTAAAAGATGTGCAATAGTGATTTTCATATTTAGGTATGCTGATGCACATGAGTTTATGGGGGGGTTCCGTTGGGCTGGTTTTCATTTTCTGCAGAAACATTTGTTTTTTGTATTTTAGGAACATCCATATGAGACAATTTCAGTAGATTGATAAAACTAAATTTAAAAAAATAACTATATGAAGGTGTTTTAAGTAAACATAAGAAGTCTCAAGATATAAAATACACAAGCAAGGAGTATGTTGTTAACTATTCTGTAGGTGTAAGTTGGGTTCACAAAGGCACCCACTTCTTAACTCATGCATCTGCCTAAGCAAATTTAAAACTAATACTTTTCTCAACATCTTTGTGAAACCACTCAGCTGTGTCAGGGCTCTTTTGAAAAGTTTCATAGGATTATTTCCCTTTCAGCAGGGGACTGTATCATTCCCACACACACACACATATGTTGGCTTACTCAGAAAAGAGCTTAAAACCAGTATTTCATAATGGGACATATTGAACTAACAAACAGAAAAAGATGTAGCAATCATCTGCTGACCTCTGTTTTTATCACTAGGATTTGAGACGGCTACTGCTTCACAAAAAAGTAAAATAGTAGGACTTTTACTTAATTAAAATTTGTACTATCTCAACACAAGCAATTACCCATTTTCCACTTAAAACAGAAGTTCTTCCTACTTTAAAAATGTATACATTTTACTTGTCTATTAATCCTTGGTAAAAAAAAGCTTGGCATTATAGAGTTATCCTATTCTGTTTCAAGAACAGTGCAACTCGCGAAAATGACACACTAGCAGAGACCACTGATTCCCCTCCCAAAACTGTAAATCTCTCGTGGACTGTTCAATGGACTGCCAAGGAGATGTATGAGGAGATAGTCTCCAGCAGAGATTATCATTCAAGAGAGGCAAGTCTATATTGGAACAGAAAATACAATGCATTGCTGATGCTGAAAACAGCTGTGGAGAACTGCATTTAGGAAATAAAATATTGGAAAATAACATTTACAAAATCACATAACTTCTAGTACTATACTTCAAAGATACCTTTACTTAACAGTGGTTACCATGAGCCTGGTGATCTACTCAGCTGTGGTGGTTTAACACCAGTCAGAAATCAGAGTCCAACTAAGCCACTCCCTTCCCCCTGGCCCTTTCAGCAAGACTGGGACAACAGTGGGTTGATATGACAATTTACTGAAAGCAAACAGCACTGGAATAAGAAAGGCACAGTGACAACAGTAGTATTAATAACAAAAGTACACAAAGAGCAGGTGCTTTAAACACAAAAAGTGTTCACCACCTTGACTTAGTGCCACAGGACCGCTGGGACAAAGACAAGATGGCGGATGCTCCCCTGAGGTGGCACCACATGGCCACTGGGAAAAAGGCAAGATGGCAGTCTTCCCACAGCTAGCATTGCCTGTTCCCCAGCCTGAGACAACCGAAAGCAATGATGGACAAACTCCTGAAAGCTAGATTGTCTTTGTCACAATGACTGCCTTTTTCCAGAGGGCTGCGTTTGCCTGTGGCCTGCAGTATTGGGCTCACCTCTTTTCCTTGCGCTCCAGTCCGCTGCTTCCCTGTCCCCTTGTGGCTGCCTCCCCTCAGCCCGTGCTGCAGGGTGTGTGCTCTGCTGGGCTTGGGGGCACCACTGCCACTCTTCTCAGAGTGGGGCGTGCACTCTGATGGCTCAGGCCCTTCACCACTTTTTTCTCATCTTGGGTCTCCATTTGTGACACAACATTTGCTACTTTCAGAGCTATGTTTTCTGAGGACCAGGAAGGCATGGGCAGAGAATGAGAGGGCAAGGTACACAGGGGCTGGTCCCAGCAACCTCTCTGAGGAAGAGAGAGAAACAAACTGGAATTCTGGACCTGCACTCACCTTATCTCCCCCCCAGAACCCCAGCCACAGTGATGCCTGAAGATATAGAATAGCAACCTGGCCACTCACATGTGGTGCTCAGCTTCAACCTCTCTCTGCAACCAGGACATCAGCCTATGTCAGAGGCTGCTTTCCTCTTAGAGCCATCATCCGCACTAGGAATGCCATTAAAATCTCGGGATGAGCATTCACGTGAAATGCAGAGTGTTAAAGTTACACACTGACATTAGAGAAAATGAGATGTGAATCAGGATGGTTGCACGTGACAGCTGTAATTAGAGAACAGACATTCTCCATTCTGTGATGGAATTGCAGCAATCATTCAGGTTGGACAGCACTATGGAGGTTAACTAGTCCAATCTGCTCCAAGCAGGGTCAGCATTAAATTCAGAACAAGTCAACTAGACATAAAATTATCATTAAACCCTACAAAACACTCAACAGTAATAGTTTGATACAATACCTTGAGGTAAGCAAGGAAACAAAACTTTTTAAGTCATAGAAAAAATTACCAAAATTCTTCTTAAATTATCCTTGATGTTCCCAGATAGTTTAAAGGTTTATGCATTCCAGGCAATTTAAGGGCTGAATAGAAGAGTAAAAAAAGTCATTCTATTGTTTCAAAACAAACCTTTACAGCACTCACAATAAATTCTCCTGAGTCTTTTATCTCCTCTATCCTAGTCTGCAGGTTTAATTTCTCTCTCTGTGATTGGTTAACCTGTCCATGTCAGCACTTACATGACCCTGTAGTAACAGTAGCAAAGTACTTCAACTACAGATGAGTGTATTCTCATAATTTCATTGAGGGATACTGAAATATTATCACCCACATTTACTGACAGAGACCAAGACAAGGACAGATTAACAGATTTGTCCAAGGTCATTCAAGAACTAGGAACGAAGTAATATCTCTTCAATTCCAGTCTAATGCTCACACCCTCAAGCTACTACTCTTCTTTCTAAAATGTATCTGTTGTCTTTTTTTTCTATATATTTGTCTCAGTGGCATGTTTATATTTCTTTCAGTCTTAAGAGCGTAATACGTCCTTTGCTAGCGTCATCTCATCTTTCCTTATCCTTTGTAACAAGGTCATCCTTTCTTGTCTTTTCCAATGAACCCACTCTCCTTTCCCGTTTCTCTAACATGATTTTTCTGGCGTATAAGGTTCCATTTGTGTGCACGTCTCACACAACACACCGAATCACCTTCTAGTTAAACATGCCTGGGATATGGTCTCAAAGGCTGTATCATATATTATCATGCCATTACATAAGTTTGTTATTCAGTAGTATGTAATCAAATTCCAAAGTGGTTCACACTGCAGTCTAGTCTTAAAAGTCACCACTGCTTCAGACTTGTAACCCTGGCCCAAAGTGTAAATGGGCTTACACTTGAGGTCTGTCCTTATAAATCCCATGAATACAACTGGCTTAAACCACTTGGCTGTGTGAACTCAGGCACATCTGTCAAAAGCTGAACAGGTACAGCCAGGAGAGCCCATACCTTTAGCAGCTCAGTTCACAAGGTACCTGATTTTCTACCTGCTCAGGTGGACTTTGAGCAGACAGATATTTCCTTTATTTTCAGATCAGTGTGTCAAAGACTTTTAGGATAACTCCAGCTACATCAAAGGACTACAACTCCTACAAGAGTGTCATATACTCTTACACCTCTTGGCAACCTTCAGCAACACCAGTCAGAAAAAAATACCATGTCCTAATGATCTGACAAGACAAAGCCTACAATTTTTCTGAAATTTATGCTGGAATAATTTGTGTGGACAATGGCATGTTAACAACAGCTCACTTTCATAGCCCTCACCCCCCCGAAGACTTACCAATCTAAGCAAGAGAAATGCAGTATCAATAAAAGAGAAAAATGTACCCTGGGAAAACACAAGTACCAGGTAACACTCATTTCAGATTATTTACTGCACTGCACATAGGCACTGTCCTATTTGTCCATTATATAGCAAAGTTCAGCCTCTGGATAGAAACACAACACTATTAAGAGAAGAAATGAGTCCTGGTTAAAGAAAATAAGACAAAACAAGACAAATATGATGATAGGCAAAACACTTCATGGGACAAAAAAAAAAAAAAAAATCTTCCACTGAATACTTTGATGTTAGCTAAAATGTTTTATAGCCTTCTGGACCCCTGCTGCATCATTACAAACCTAACAAAAAACCCACAACTGTTCAAATAACTTATATGCTGTGTGCTGATTCAATACTTTAAGTCTTCCACTTTTATTACAAATTATGCTTAAGAAACATCTGTCCAACCATTCCTATATAACCAGAAGTCTACAGCATCATCTTATACTTCTCCAAGAAAGCTATGACGCTTATGAGCTAGTTCTTTCTTGTCAGTGAGTATACTCAGTCTTACTGAATTCATCTTCTGCTAAAGTCAGAAGACCTGCATTTTTTTAGCTCTTGGTCAGTGACAATTTGTCATAAACAGATGTGGCTTTTACAACTGGATCTGGTCAGATTTTCAGGCAAGTGAAGAACATGAAGACTACTGATGATTCAGATGAAATTCAGAGGCCTAAGGAAAATGTTTCTGTGACACCTTAAGTTTTAGCTTTCATATTTTTCAGATTCTGTGCAGCCTTAGTGTCTAACTCTGAACTTCAAATAAAGTGTCAGCAAGTTCTCCTCACAGTTTAGTTGGACAAAACAATCTTTTTCCAGCCTGAGAACCAAGGACACCACTGCAGCTTCAGGCCGAAAAAGTATAAAAACAGCAAATTGAGGAGAGCAATCGGTGAGGATGGGACTTCATAGCATGAAGCTGTAATTGGACAATTAACCCCAGTATTTAAATGGACCAAAACTTATAAAAATGTAAAAATTCATGACCAGTTGTCCATCTTGGGTAGAGCCACAGCCTGGTTCTTGTACTGCCCAAGGTGTATCCTTTGAAGGCCTTTTAATAAATACCTACTCTATTCCTTTAACTCTGCCCAGCTTCTGTTCCAGGTAGCCTCTCTAGGCATCATCTGCCCTTGGACAACTGGAATTATTTCCTCTGGTTTTTACTATACATGTAAAATACATTCTTAAGTAGGTTTCAGTACACACCCAGCGAGCTCAATATTTTCTGATGGGATTATAATGTAAATAACAGCTAGGACATTTGCAGAAAAAGGCCTTCAAATGAAGATTTTCAGGAGAAGATAATTGAAAAATTTCTTGTGTATTACATTGTTAAACCACCTCATTTTCATTTTTTACTTGATCACAACTCTTCACTTGAATTTCGTAATAAAAACTTACCATTTTCTGTTGAACTTTTAAAAAATTGCTAGGATATTACTCCTACTCCCCACTCCACTGCCCAATCTGAGAGAGTACTCTCTGCTACATCCAAGCTGTTAAAATATCAATAAAACTCACAAGTACTGATTCTGTAGCTGTGCACTCTTCCTTCAAGCCTCTCTTTAGTTCCTGAAACTCTTACTATACACAATCAAATGAAATCACTGGGATTTGATTTTTAAATGATAAAAATATTGCTTACTCTGAATCATTCTACTTAAAGCAGAATCAAGTACAACTAAAACAATACAAGTACTAGAATTATTGTTCTTTTATACATAAGGGCATCAATCTTGGTTTGTTAAAACAGAAGGAATTATTTAGACTTTTATAATTAAGTTATATTTATAGTTAGAGTCCAGTGCACATATAAAGATATAAATTTGCAGTGGCTGAAAATCAATGTAAGTCCTCACACTGGGAGAGCTAAAACCAACACAGTGGATGACTTGAGGGCTAATAAAATAGCGGAGGAAGCAGGAAAAAGCAAGCACACTTGTGAAAAGATCGAAACATAGAGCCTTTAAAAATCTTTCAGAGACACCTAGCTTGAAATATACAAATATCCTGGTGCCTGTAATGAGCTTACTCACATGTTTAAAGTTAATCAGGTGTTCATTTTGGAAGACTTGGATCAAAAAATAAAAGGGATGCGTCATAAAATTTATTTTTTATTTGGAACTTAATTTGAATAAAAACTTCTTTGAAGCCCTATTCAAAGAGCTGAGTAGCAAATTAAGCTCTCATTTCAGTATAACTCAGTATCAAGTTCCTTTAGAAGAAGCTTTCAATATGTAAGACAAAAGTAATGGAAGATTTCTAGTCTAAATAATAAAAAGAAACCTGCTTATGACAGCTTCCCAGGCCAAACTACTTTTTGAAAATCTGTCTCAATACTACAAACCTACAATATACTATACAGCATGGGCAACAACCAGAAAAGCCCCTCCAAAGAGATGCAATAGAATCCTTGAACCTCTACTACTATTACCATAAATTGTTGAGGTTTTTGCACAGAAATGCTGTGAGAATTTGAATAATAGTATTTTATTGGTTAACTACTCAGAACTGGCAGTTTGTATGCTTCCCTTTAATGTTTCATTTTTATAGAATTCTTATAACTTCTTTAAAATTTCTGTTAATAATAATAATAGTAGTAATAGTAGAAGTAATAATAGTGATAACAATAATATTTCCTCATAATAACTAGTTCCTTGTGTGCCAATGACAATATTCTTCATAATACTGTTATGAGGTCCATAAAGATGTTTATTACCACCTACCTTAAGATATCCTGACACCCTGAACACTCATGCAGCTGTCATGATAGTTATTGTTTTTAGAGCATTATGAATGCAATCTGGACTTTTGTAGTATCTGGTACCTTAAGACAAAAGCTCAAAGTAATTAATAAGTGATAAAGAAAAGCCAGAAGCAGATAAGATATATATATATATAAAATAAATATTACACAGACTTTTGCATATATGAGTGACATCTGCATGTATCTGACTTTATAAAAGTCAGATACACTCTAAGGCTTCAGTCCTAGGTTTGCAAAGAACCAAAAACCACTTAAATAATTGGGTTGTTAAAGCTGTGTAAACACTTTGCTATCTCTGTCCCTTAAATACCATTTCTTAAATGTTGCTTCTCAGATTTTAGAGCACAAATAACATCAGTAGGTAGAGACTTCAGGAAAGCCCAATGAAATCAAAGGAGTTCTTGCCAACTACAGTGAAAGGTCATAAGACAATCCAAAGCAGGCTCTTTTCTCCTTATGTCTGCACCGAAGTCCTTCTATTTCCTTTGCCATTTTTTGATTGTTTTTTGGGTTTTTTAGAAAAAACCTTGATCATACAGAGTATTCAACAGAGTTTCTTCCATTAAGTTTGGAATTACTACTACATTTGATAAAATTCCTCTTTATGATGCACTGACACCAACTGAATTACCAATTTTTTTTTGTCTTACATTGCTGTGGCTTCCTTTCAAGGCAAGTCACACTTATAGACCTTGTCTAACTCCAGTTCATAATGTGAATATGAACACACTCAAGAGCGTGTGAGTGATCACATGCTGTGATCATAGAAAACTCTCAATGTTTTGATAGAAATTTGAAGGGGTTTTGGGTTTTTTTAAGTTTAACAGCAGATGTTGAGTCTGTTCAGCTGCTAAGATAGATTCCTGACTCTGAAGCTCCACACATGTGGTTCTCACTTTCTCCTGAACTATGGCATTCAGAGGCAAGTCTATAAAGTTGGAGGCTTATCCCTTCCACTGAGTGCAGGATCAGACAGCAAGACATCTTACCACCTGACAATCTAAAAAATCTGCCCATGCTCCCATGACTTTTCACATTATCTTTCAATATTTTTATTGTAGAATATAAAATTATATTAACAAAATTCTATAGCAAACCTAGAGAGGTTAATCTACCCATTATCAGGCACGTTAAGGGCAATGGTAAAAACTCTGTAATTATGATGCGTGCTAGACTCTGTGCTACAAAGATCTTAGAATGTCTGAAAAATAGAATAAAACCTGGATGTCTGTTAATGAGCAGTACATAAATGTAATTCACAGGTTCCTCATAATAGCAATAAAGAATTTTATCCCCAGCACTAAATAGACTAACAATGCTGAAGTTTGATATATTGCAACATGGTGTGCTGAAGGTACTACTTGAGTGTTCTCAAGAGAAAACTTGATCTGTTAATCTTGAGACCTTTACAAAACTATTCCAGGTTTTGATGTTATATTTGATGAATTTCCAACGTTAGATGGCTTATCATGATTTAAGGCTGCTACTACTTAAACTGCCTCTTATTTCTTTATGTCTACGATGGTTTTTTTTGGAGGGGGGGTGGGGATGGAATTTTACAATATAGTATCTGCTAATTTAAAAGCATCATTATTTATTAGATATATGTTCCAATCTGTAAGCCAAGGTCTGATATTATATTCACAAAATCACTATATTTTCCCTACTCTTAATTTTTCCCAAATTCAAATCACAAAATCACTATATTTTTCCTACTCCTAATTTTTCCCATGAAAAAATAATAAATATATCACCTATCCTTTAACAACCAGTCAGTTGTTCTCCACACCATTCAAGTGTGTCCAGCCAGTCATAAGAGTAAATACAACAAACATTTAAAAATCTCATACAGGAACTACAATCAATATCCAAACAGGCTGTGCTACTCTTGCCTCTGGGCCTAGGAAACATGTATATCTATTTAGGTGTTTGTGAGGAGAAGAACACAGCCAGAGTTCAACATGTGAAGGGACAATGAAGGATGTCTTTGCTTCTGTTGTATTTTGGAGCTTGCTTGAGTAACTTACCACAGTGCTACGTGTCTTTTTCAGAACTGTGTTGCATTGATTCCACTCTCTGTGCTCCTACATGAGTGCAGGATGGCTCCTGCACCTGCCCACAAGACAGCTGATGCACGGTGGGACCTCTGCAATCACCAAGGACCAGGAGTCCACAGTAGTTCACAGAATCAGTTACAATTATAACAATCAATTACATAACCATAACAACAACTAATTAATTAAAATATTGATTCTCCCTTAATGAAAGAGATAACAGTTGAAATTCATTATGGTCATATCACTTACATTAAACATTTTTAGCACATAATTTCTTGAAACAGATTTAGTTCTGATGAAAAATGGACACCCAATATTTCACGTTGATCTGGTGTCTAAAAACATTCCAGTCGTGCTTAAGAAATGTGTCATCTTTCTATTCCTTTGTATCTTTTTATTCCACTCAATGACAAAATAATTGAAGTAATTTGTGATTGATGCTCTATTCTTATTACAGTTATTTCTTGACTGTGAAATTCTTCCTGATCTGCCTTCTCGATCTTCCCTAGAGGTGTGCATGACTTCTCTCTTTCTTTAATTCAAAAACTCCTAACATATGGTTCCCACCAAAGCTTAAAAACTGTCTACTTTTGTAACTGTACTGATCAAGACAAAGAGGGAACAGAATGCCAGATAACTTGCCAGACTACACGTCATTTTATTCAAACATTCACAAGCAACTTTTCAAGAGTTAAAATATATTTGTCATTGTCATTTTTAAAAGTATAATTTATCTCTCTATTCTCTCTCACTTTCTGAATCCCTGTTAAAAACTGCTGAACCAAAGCTTAAAGGCATCCAGTCTCCTGGGACCTAACAGGGAGTGACTGCCGAGAGCAACATGTATGATCGAAACAGCAAAGGGCTTTGCCTATCTGTCTGAAGGTATCACTTCCTTTTCTTAATAAGAGGAAATTAAAAAAAAAAAAGTTGGCCTCCCAGCAGTGGGAATCAGAGTGGGGAGAGCTCAGATGACACTAATGATTACTTTATTTTCCAGTAGTGTTGAGAGGATAGATAATCTATTTGCTTCTTAATAAACTTCTCTCTTCCATTTAGTTTTTTTTACCTGGCTTGGTCAAGTAACTGATAAATCTCTTATGAAGACTCTGGAAAGGTTTTATATCCATTTTCAAGGGTTGGAATAGATATAAGCAAGTTTTTGCAAAAAAAAATAGTAACCACAGATGACAGAAAATGCAGTTAAAATAATTATGATATTTGAGGACTGGTTAGGCATCAATCTGTTACACATGTGAAGAACCGCATAAGGTGTTTCACAATGTCTGTTTCTATGTTACCCTTACATAACTTTATCCAAAACTTTCCTGAAGAGTTACAGTTAGCTTTCTCACAGAATATACTTCAGAAGTTTAGTTTTCACACTCTTTCTCAATCTTTTTACAATATAAGTTACAAACACACTTTCCCTTGTAGAATTTTTCAGGTCCTTCCCAAGCAAAAACAGGAATAAAACCAAAAATGGGACAGTAATGATTGCCTGTTTGTCTCACTATTTGCCAGCAAGAATTGTCAATACTGCTTTTAGCAAGAAAAATACTTTAGTGGTAGAAGCTGCCATGTAGCCAAACTCTTCTGCACAAGGGAAACTAACATTCTTTAGTAATTTGTTAAAGCTCATTACCAGCATATTATTTAAATGAACCAGCAACATGTCTTGATTTGCTGTTCATCTAAACTGTCTCCTTTTTGAAGCTAGCGATAGTAGAACTACTACCTTCTCAATGACACTTTTAGTGGAATCCGGTCCTATAATTATGTCTTCTCAGTCACATCACTTGAAGAGATGTGACTCAGCTGCAGGAGGTTACATGTGGTGACAATGCTCAAAATGTGTCTCCAGTACTATAACTAACATTGGGATACCAAACTGTTGAAAGTGATTTCTACTAGGAGCTTTAGTTCACAAAATCCAACTCATTCAAAGTTTCTTTACAAATTATAATCCTGAGAATTGACAACTCCCACGGGTAACAACACTGCAGATTTCTAGCTTAACAGTCTGAACCTCTTCTGGAGTATTGCAGTGGGATAGAGATCCCAAGGAAATATACATCCCCCATGCATATTCAGGCTACCTCCTCCACCTCCCAGCTTCAACCAACTTACTTCATAGTGCTATTTTTGCTTCCATGTTTGAAAACCCAAAGCACTTAGACAAATTCCAGTTGCTCTGTGTTCTTGTCTACACTCCTGACACATTTCTGCCTCAGAAAGTTTGAGGCTTGGTGATTGTCATTTCTCATGCAGGAACAGATTGGAAGCTGGGGGAGGGATTCCTGCTTCTTGTGCTCAACTTTTCCCACTTTGAATGAATTACACATAACCCTATACCAGTTAGCATTACCACACCCACAGTAACTTAGAACATATACTTCGCTTCAAACCATTTTTTGCAGTTGCAAAAAAGTTGCACTTTTCTTGTTTAATCATATAGAGTGTTGCAATTCACTGTGTTGCAGTTCACTACTTTATGGAAAGCCTCTTTAAATAACAACTCCATGTTTTTTCTGTTTCTGAATGCTTTGATTTAAAAATGGGCTTCTTTGCAAAACATTCATGTTTGCACTGAAATGCTCCTCCCACAATTTAAGAGTGATATAATTGGTTTTCCTACATCCTTTCTGAGAGAAGGCAAGTGATTTATAAATATTTTCCACTTCACTACACATTGCATAAATCACTGGGCTGACCTGTACTTCAGAGCTTTGTCTGCTCAGCCTTGCTGTGGTTTGTGATCTGGCAAAGGGCTCCTTTCCCTCAGGTCATTCTTTGGGTTTATCAATATGGAAAGTCTTGAGCTGGGTTAACTATGACATTTCTTTCCAACTTTCTTTTGCTCTTTTAAAAGAAGTCAACTCCTGGCACTGTTGTGTGATAGTAGCAAAGACTAACCAAAAAGGGCTCCCTTATGACTCTGAGGCAGGCATCTTATTGCAAGAAGCAAACCAGAATTATCCTTAAGGTATTCTCTCTTTGTACTAACACACAACACTTCTTGTGAGCCTCTTGCTACACATTTAAAGCAGTGCTTACTTCTCTTGAAGGCAAGGTTGAGGGTGAAGGCAATGAGTCTAGAGCAATCACACAGTGGCTTTCTCCTATGGGAGAAATAAAACTAGGAGATCTAAATTTGGGAACGGCTTGGGCATTTTTGCAACAACAATCCTCTTATTGATTCATTACACATGCATATATTGGGAAGACAAAATGGTTATTTCTCCTTTTGGCTGATGAGTTTATGAGGCATGGGCATGACTGCTGTACACAGCTGCCAAATTGCTAGGTGTAAAAATCTTCTACTGCCAGTAAGTATGACAGCAAGGAAAGTCCAGGAGGTTGCCCACAGCTCTCTCACTGTTTTCATGCCTGTATCATCTACACATTCACTTCCAAGCTCTTATTCTGTATTAAGAAGCAGGCCCTTGTTGAAAGACCACTCTGTTAAATTTCTGGGTTAACAGCTCCTGAATTTAGCTATCACTTTCCAAAGCAATATGATCCCTGCCTAATGGTATCCAAACATCTGATTGTGCTTGCAACTTCAGTAAGCTTGAAATGCCTTTCCCTTTTCCCTCCAGATATAATTTGTAAATTTCTCCTTCAAAATATTGCATCACCTTAAGTCCTTTGTCTGATATTTTTTAATTAGTCCTGTCCATCTACCATGAGAAGTCATTGTCTCAGATTCTCTGTTCTATTTTGCTAAAGAATGATGGATTTTTACATATGAAATTAAAGTGAATTTAGTTTCCATTCTGCTGCTTTTCTCTTACTGCAATGACTGTTTAGCCTCATGATTCTCGTAGATGCTGTACTCAGGATGATGATTGCTTGCATGTGCTTTTACCTGTTTTGTTGGTTTTTTTTTCTGGCATTTTATTGTTAATACTGCCTTTCCCAAAGATCATATTCTCAGCTTATTTTCCCAGCCTTTCTACATCAAGACCTATGTTTCATTTATAGATCTCAGATAATTTATCATCCTTTCTCCATAAGCTTCTGCATCTAAAACCTAAGATTACTGATAATTAAACATCCCTCTCACACAGCCTTCCCTTTAAGCTTGGCCTGGTTTACAAACATACGTGTTATCACCTGACAAAGAACACCTAATCAAGGTAATTCATTATACAATGTTCTGTATTTTGAAAAAACCCATTTCAAGGAGGAGACATTTGCTTAGTGCTTCCAAAGATGTTCCTCCCCAGCACATGAAACATCTTATGAGCAATTGCTTCAAGCAAGTAGAGATCAACACAGAAGAATATGCTACCAACATTCTTGAACAAGATAAGTCCATATAGGCTACTGCAATTCCTGTTTGGCCTAATTTATATTTTAGTTCATAAGGGGCCTCATTAATTTTTGGTGGGTTACTTGTGCATTTGAATACACTCTAATAGCAGCAAAGGGATATATCTTGCAGTGAAATTGGTAGCATTCAATTTTTTTACAAGATTTGCCAAAGGCAAACTTGAAAAGCAAGTTATTTTCAACATACTTAACCTTGTCCGATAAAAGTTTAAATGGTTACCAAAAAACTTGTAAAGGTCTGCAAATTATAATCTCTTAAGGAGAAAGACATCAAGTTTTGAAGCCTTACATTTTCTGCCTACATTTCTGTGATGCATCATGCAAATAGTCAGACTGCACTTTTCTGTTCCCATGTGTATAAACGAGTAAAACTATATCTATCTTGGTCTGAAGTTTTGCTATGAGCTTCCTCTACTTCTAGCATGCAAGGATATAAATGTGGCTGATAGTAGAGCTGGGAATCATCTCTGCTAGATGTTACCATCCAAGCAACCCTGGCCAGGTCCATCATATAACATTTCCCTGCAGTGACACAAGCAGAGAAGAAATATGACCCTCCTTTTCTGCTTTTCCTGGACATCTCCAGTGTCACAATACAGGGAGAATTTCAATACCCCATTTCCTTTTCAGGATACATTGAAAGTATGAGAGCAAGATAAGTGAAAAATAAGGATTCAAGACTTTGGGTGTTTGATCAATTTAATCCTAATGGAAACCACATCTGCTCTTGAAAACTGTATACAATATATTTATAGCAGACAGTAAAAATATTATTCCAAAATTCTGTTTCCCTGTGTTATTACAAAATGACAATATTGTTTTTAGGCTATTTCCTTTAACCAGATTGACAGAATTACAGGTTGACATTACTGTGAAATTTTATGATGTCTTATGTTAACTGTGCCAGTTTGATTAGCC
Source organism: Ammospiza caudacuta (assembly GCF_027887145.1). Classification (NCBI taxonomy): domain Eukaryota; kingdom Metazoa; phylum Chordata; class Aves; order Passeriformes; family Passerellidae; genus Ammospiza; species Ammospiza caudacuta. Next base: position 40,080,094 of record NC_080598.1, on the reverse strand, counting down.
TTGACTGACAGCTAGTACCTGCACAGAAAGTTAAATATCTCTGGAAGGAAAGAGTGGTGAAAAGTATGCTGCCTCTCTCATTGGTAACAAGTAACAAGAAATATATAGAAACAGTAGTAGTAGTAATATTACATATAGTATTACAATATTAATCTCAATTATAATTTAATTTATTCATTAACATTTAAAATACTGATTTTCATATCAGTGAAATAATAATACTCATTACTATTAATTATAATACTCATTTCTATTCACTCTCACCTAAACCATTTTGTGTTTGGCAACCTTTTTACATGCACACTGAATGAACATAACAAGTCTGAAAAAATTGAGATCTTTCATTCTGTATATATTTTGTTCCTGGAAACGTATTACCATGTCTGAGGGACTAAATTTAAAAATCTCAGCACACACAATGGCTGTATCTGAGCTATCATATCATAATAATGCTTCTCTCCTGCAACATGCTCATCTGTTATCCAAACAGAAGCTGAGATTCTTTTAGGCTATAAAATTGCTTGCTCAGATGTCTAGTGAATTCCACAAAGATGTGCGTTACCTCTCTGGCTTTAGGGTCTGAAAACCCTAAAAACTTGAAAATGGGTGCAACTGGAAGCTCTTCACTCACCCTGTAGATGACATTAATTCATATCAACAGGACACTGCACGTTATAAGACACAAAAAAAAAAACTTAGTAGAAACTGCTCTACATTTTACTTGTACAGAAAGAGGAGAATTTAGGAAGGAGTGGAGAGGGAACCCGGTTTTTATCAGTGTGCAAAAAATTCTTATAGGTGGTGAAGATGTTTGAGGGTTTTTCACTTTAATAGTTCAACATCTTTGAAATAGAGAGATGAAGAGTGGGAAGGATCTCCTTTTTCACTGAGTTTGGTACTCTATTTGCACAAATCATCATCTATCTTTTGAAAAGCATATGGATTACCTTCTGAAAAGGATTTAAGGTTTTGCATATTTTGCTGTAGGTCTTTTAGCTTCTGTTTTCTTTAGCGGCTGGATGTTCCAATTAAATTTCCATCTTAAATTTATTTGCGGCCAGCTAATAGCAAACTCTTCCTGAAACTACATGATCTTCCAACTTAAGTTGTTTTCCAGGGCTCCTGGCATTTAAATATCCCAGGGAGAGCAATCATATAATCTCCTAGCCCTCTTTTTCTAATTACATCTAATTTCCATCCATATTTATAAAAAATTCTGCATTCTTCATTCTCTCCATCCCCAGATAAACAAGTCATTCTCCTGACAATCCTCAAAGTCTTTATCATTATCTTTCACACTTTGAATTCCCCTTTCCTTAGCACAGGAGAGTCCATGCCCAGCCCAACAGTGAGAGCTCTCCTTGGGAACAGTTCGATACCTCCACATAAGAATGCCATAACCCCCAATAAAACCTTTCCATGTCTCATTTCCCTCCTGTGCTGAGCATAAATACACACTTTTGAGGCAGAAGGAAACCTGGAGCAACATGCACAATAGTCCTTTGCTGGGTCACTGTACGGGCCAGTGGTACCCAGTATTTCATACAACTTGTATAAATCATTCCCTCTGCAGCTCTACCACTACCAGTGCCATCCAGTCTTCCCCAGATTTAGGATTACATTTAACTGTATGACACTGCATCACAGTGGTGCTTCTTAGGCTCTTTAGGATCAATTTCTCTATTTCAGTCATTCCTCTCTGGTAGAAGTCCTAACTCTAAGAGAATTTAGTACTATTAGTCCCCAGGTGCAGCATTTTGCACTTTCTGCTATGCAATTTCATTCCATTTCTGCTACTGTAGTTCTCAAAATTATTCAGTCCTGACTGCTTCCTTTTCTTAGTTTTGTCTCACTGGTCAACTTTTTTCAAATCTTGAGAAGTTCCTTAATTTTTTTCTCCTGTTAGGAAGCTCCCTTTCATTGTACTGAGCTTAGTTTCTTACCCTCTCCACAATCCAGCAATTCTTATGCTGACACATATACTTTTTGGTTGAATAAATAAATTTTGAAAGAGCAGTATAGCAAATTAAGCCCCAGAAAGACTATTAGTAGTTAGCATTTCTTTCCCCAGAAGGAAGTCAGCTATCTGGTTAGAAAGAAATCAGGTTAATCTTGCGTGATCTGCCTTTTCTATTTTTATTTTTAATGCAAGTTTAATTTCATAATTCTTCGGCCACAAGAACAAAGTAAAATGTCATGTAATAGGCTCTGTTCTTGTATTTCTATATCTTCTCATAAATGACTATGTAACCTTTCTAACTTCCATTTTTAATTAATTAGGTCCATATAGACAAACCCTTTTGGCCTTTGTAATAACATCTTGAGTTCAGGCATGTTGGAAGGGCAAATCATTTCATGTAATGTTTCAAAATAAATGCCTCTCTATCCATAGGCCTGTAGGAATTGCTTCAAGGGGGAAAATGGTGACAAAATAAAGAAAGAATACAAAGGCTTACTGTCTCATGGAAATGTTTGGTAATGATTTTAAACCAAGTAAAAGTAATGTCTGGGATTTGGAGTGGAAAATTTTATTTTACTAAAGATGTTTCTTCAAAATATACTGCTAGAAAAATTATTGATTAATTCACTTACCAGTGTTATTATTTTTAAACATCTATCCTGTTTTTATGATGAAAACTTGAAGTGGGAAACTTTTCAAGAACAGACCTTGTGTTACACCATCATCGTCTTTTTATCTGCATTACTTATGTCATTACCACAATAATTCAATGTATTAGTATAGCTACCCTTGAAATAAAAGGGTGCATATTTGCTTGGAGTTTCTTTGAGAAAAATACCATTGCTGAACTGTTATTTTTGCACAATTAACCAACAAAATTCAGATTTACCTCCATTCATTAGCTCAGAATGCAATTCATGCATTTCCATCAAAGGAAACATTACTGACGTACTGGCAGAAATAGAAAGGGTTTTCACTGCAAACTTCCTTTTGCATTTACTTCATTTCTCAATGGATGTTCAAAAATTCTAAGGTGACAAGAGCTGAAATCTTAGATGATAGTCTCTTTAATTTTCTGCCTTAGCCCTACAATGACAGTCAGAAGGTTGTAAAAAGCTGATCTTAAAAGTCACTGAACAGAAAATTAAGATGGAAGAAAATTATGATTCTAAGACACATCTAAGTGTCCTAATTAGCTTCTGCTGCAGTACCTCACATTCATGCTATAATGGTACATAGGAACATGAATTGATTCCAGAGGGAGGTCTGGTACAGTCAATCAGTTTCTCCACTCATGAGGAGACAACTGCCCTGGTTGAATAAGCCTGTAGACCACTGGGAGCTCATATTCCTTCAGCTATAAAGCCCTTTTGGATGCATGTCCTTATCTCACAATGAAATCTTTAAAAGCTTTCTTCCCTGGTGAGACATACATAGAATATGGATTTCCTTTTGCACTGCAAACTCTGCCTAGAAAAACAGTACAGACAGCTCTAACTTGGGTACTATTGGGATGGAGGATAACAGAGAAAAAGGACAGCAGTGATGAGAAAGCACAACCACAAATGCATCCTGCCTCAAAAAAACTTCACCAACCTCTATGTGTTTGGAAACGTAGCATCTATCAACTGTCACTTCCAGAGAGAAGGTAACTAAAAATAACAACAACTGAACATGTCTGGAATTAAATTCAGAAAATGGCCAATAAAAAGAAAGTTGGCCTATTTTGAAAAAAAATAAACATGCTAAAAACTGTGATAGTTGCTGTTTCATTGTGTGGAGAACAAAGTGAACACTTCTCTTATTTTCAAACATGCACTGCAGCTTAATTATATGAAATTGCATCATAGATCCAAACCAAAGTATGTTAGTAGAAAGGTAGAAGAAAATGAAACAAAGGCAAAAGCAAAGCATCCTATCCTGGCACATTCTCCAGGTACTGTGCTTGGCAGCTGTGAGATGCAACTTGGCACAAAACTCACAAAAGCCTCGAAATGCTCTGCCATTCAACCCCAACTATCTGGAACCACATGTTTAAGTTCATGACCTAGAAACAGCCCAGAATGTTCAACAGATAACAGAATCCAACCCTAGAAGAACCAGACTGCCTGTGGGGAGGAGAACCACTTACAGCACTGCTCCAGAGAAGGCTACATAACATGATTTTGCTCAGAAGCTGATTAATTCAAATATCAACAAGAGGTTGCTTGGTGCTGGCTGTAGAGTCCCTGATCATTTGCTGACAGTGTTGGGAAGTATATGGAAATAGAGATGTGAAGAGTCCAAGGGACATGTGACACATACAAGAGTTTTAGTACCATAAACAATATGAATGGAAACCTACATGACAGAATGTACTGGCATAAACAAAACATTAAAATAACATATTAAAAGGTAGGTAACAAAGGGAAATAAAGCAAGGACGTTGCTCAGTCAAAGACCAATAATCTTTCCCAGCTTTATTTTAAAAAAATTGAAATATTTCAATTATATCAAAGTATTCGCAAAAGACCTTACATGCATAAAACAGCTGTTTAACAGAGAAAATGAATTACATTCTCCTTTTGAATGTTGGCTTAGACATGTGTTGCAACAATGACATGTGTTACAGATGACATGTGTTAATCACGGCTTCCATACAGTAGTTCAGTGGTTTTATGTAGTATCTTTTAAAAAGTTCTAGAAAGTTTTTTCATTACCAGTTTTAGAGGGGAGGGAGCGTTTGTTCTTGTTATTTTCATAGATGCTTGATTTGTGCACTATCAAAGGCGCAGGAAGAAAAGATGTTATATCTCCATTTTAGAATTTCATTAACTTATCACATGTATTTGGGCTCATTTACCATTAAACTTTTCATGAAATTTTTCAGTACAGCTCAGACTCTCCTAGTTCAAGAACTATTTTTCATGTTTCCTAGTTTACAGTTTTATTTTGATTAGTTCTCTACTGGCTTTTGTTAAACTGCTATGTTTCTAAGCATTCAAAAATTTTTGTATTCAAAACTTGTCATTAAGGAGTAACCAGTTAAAAACACATGATGTACTCTTTGATAATACTGAATTCCCCTCCCTTCCAGTGCCAAATTACTATTCCAGTTACTGGTACTTCTCATCATGCAAGACAATGATAAACTCAAGCTGAATGAAATTGTTACTTCATTGTGACAGGAGAATGGAGAGGTGCGCTCTATGCATATGTGTACAGCAGACTGTGGAGATCAAACAGGAAAACATGTGAGACATGCAGTCTGCATGTTCCTTTTGCTGACATAAGTATTCTCCTAAATGTACTGTAGATTCTTCTTTTAAAACAGATTTGGTCACTATAGCTCTAAAAACACACATGTTTCTACCAGAAGCAATGTAAGATTTATTATTTTAATAATGCTCTTTTTTCTTCAAGGTAGGAACTACAAAAATAAACACACACACCCACCAGATCAAAACAGCTACAAAATAAACACTCAATGCAGTAGGACATATTGGCTAGTTAAGATTGAAACATGTTATTGCAAAATAAACACAGAATTGAAATAGAAAACAAAATAAGATTGTTTTAATATGGGGTCTTAAAAGTAAGACACTATGAAAAAAACCTCATAAACAAGTTGCATTCAAAACTAAATTAAGAAGATAGTTTCTAAAAAGTCACTGTGTTTTGTCAGTCTCTGGTACCAGTTCATATGCAATTGATTACAAGTGAAAATTGTGAGTTCAGTAGCAGCTTGATCTGACTATATAGGCTGAGTACAAGACAAGCACAGAGTAAAAACTATGTCCACTAACATCCAAATCCAGAGTGACTCAGAGGCCATTCTAAGCAGTGCTGGCTATAAAGGAGTCCACTTTCTACTGTCATTCTACATCCCTTCATTTGAGTCTGGCAATGCTGTCTGACTAAATTGTCCAGCAGAGTGGGTAGATGTGAAATGCCTGTTTTCAATACCAAATCCAACACTACTGCTGTGTATTTCACTTTAAAGCAAGATGACAAGCTCCAGAGTAATCAGCTCCCCCTTGCATTGACCCTCATAAAATGCAGCACCTGAAATCCACCAGACCTAGCCCCCAAATTCCTAGGAGGGCATCACCCTCTGCTGCCTCCCTGTCTCTGGGGAAGGAAGGGTGGCTGTGGGATAGTAGAGGGGAGAGAGAAGTTGGCATTGCTCCAACAGATGAGCCTTTTAAGGACCCTTGTGCTACAGCTGGGAGTGCAGTCTGGTCTCCACGAGGCCTCAAAGGAGAGCCCTCATTGTCCTGTGCACCTCCAGAAGACAGGAGAAGGCCTCTTGTACTATCTAACATGTCTTTTGTCCTCTTGCTTTTAAGTGAAAAGCACTTTCACTTTAAAGCCAGTAGTGCTTAGAATGTTTATAAGTGTAATATGAGGCAGCCAGCACTACCTAGAATGATTATAAGTGTAATATGAGGCAGAGTGGAACTTTGATTCATTGTGCTAGAAAAGGTAACTATAATTTTTCTGGAGAATAATTTTTTAATTTCCTTAGCATCTCTGTTCCAAGCAAGTTCCTATTGAAAAGCAATATCTCTATAGACCATCTAGGTTAGGACTGCCTCTTTGAGTATCATTTGGAATATTTCAAAGTAGACCCTTTAGGCAGTTTTACAAACTAGTATATCCAAGTTGCCCTTATGGACTGTGATTCAGCTTGTGTTCATACTTGCATTGTCTTTATTCCAAAAAATATAATAGCACAAACTCTGTATAGCAGCATGTCTTGAGCTCCAATGATAGACCTGAAAGCATACAGTATTCATACTCCTGACCCACAACAGACTAACACACTATCAGACTAGTTAGAAGACAATTAGTCCAATTTCACATTTCCTAGCAGCCGAAAAATTTCATGTTATTTTAGTCACAGTGGATGGATGCCAAGTTCACTGGAAACAACCCTGCTGATTTACCCAGTCCATTTTAATACTTTAGAAATACTGCTGAAACATGGCTGTCCTAATTACACAGGGATCAGTGCACAGTGTCCCTCTCACCCAGGATTCTCCCAGAAGGGCTGCAATCACCTGCATTCCCCTTAATTTCACCATGCAATTCCAACTAATTTCATCCTAGTACAGTGCTGTCAGACAACTCCCATGTCTCTGCGGTTTTAATCGATTAGCTCAATGTCTCTATAATGCATCACCAGCTGCCAGGCACAGAACCGGACGCTTTGCAAGCATTTCAACTAAAAGACAGTTTAATTACTATAGCAGCATCTCAAAGGCAAAGGCATAAGGACTTGCAAAAGAATTATTAAAATATTTGGTGTCAACAAACCACTTTAAAAACTGAGTGAACAATGACAATCAAAAGGTAGAAAATAAGGAGAAAGTCACATTTTAAATAGTCCATTTTAATAGACTCTAATGTATTCAGGCAAATGGACTACCTTACGTATTACTGTTTACACAATGCAATTGTGCTTTATGATAATTGTTTTGCTGCAATACAGACAGACATGTAAAAATTGACGTTGCTGTCAGTAAATTACAATGCAAGAAAGATATCTTCAATTAGAAAATAGTTGAAGTAAGCAAATTAGACAATAAATAGACTGCCTTAAATTAATGAATTACTGAACCAGACTGTAAATTTTGCTTCATTCCTTGAACCACCATTGCTGATCACATCAATGCAATGAAAGGATCTTGTGACTCCCTGGCTGAAGTGAACACATGCATAGGGAAAATCAGACATTTAAATAGCAGCAGTTCTAACAGAATCAAAAGTGACGTTGCAGATCAGTCAACAAGACAAATGATCACAGGAATTAAGGTCTAATCCTTTCCTCTCTCTTTGTTCAAGGCTAAGGATGCTCAGAAAGGACCTAGGAAAACCCTCTATCTGCTGCACAAGCAGAGACAAGAAAGCCAAATTATACAACAGTCCCCAAACTATACAACTGTCCCCCAACAGTCAGATCCAGCACCTCTCTCACAAACCACACAGGCTTCCCAAGACTCAAAGTTTGACTGCAAGCCATAACAGTATAACCATATTTAAAGCCTTTTCCAGCTGACATAAATGGTCACTCATTTGCTCAAAACTCTGCTTCAACATAAGGCTTACAGTAACCTCAGCCTGGCTGTATCCTAAAACTGGCTACTGATGGGTTGGCAGGTGCTGGGAAAAAGTTCAAGGTCACATGCTCCACTCTAGTGGGAGATGTCTATATTTGATCTTGGTGACCTCTTCCAGCAGTCTGAAAGAATGGCATTGACAGAAGCTGCATAAAGACTTGCCCATTCTTCTTTACTACAAGGAAGGTCACTATGATTTATCACCTTTGTGAGGGGAAGAAAAGAAAGAGATGGGGAAAAGAAAACTTACTGCACTTAAAAGTTCTCAAAACCTCAGGGCAGCACTGCAGGTATATGGGAAATAATAAAGCATTTGGGCCTTTCACAAGGCCAATGCAGTACATGGAAATGTGAGAATAGATGACATCACATTTCTTAGCTGGCTCATTTGCATAATTTAAAATATGTTGTTTCATTTTATTAGCATTCTTAGTGGAACCTTTGATTTTTCTTGGTGTTCTAAAACAAATCTGAGTCACAGGAATATATAAAACCTGGGAGTCCTCCATTTTAAAGGCAGAAAAATCTATTAAACACTTCCACTGCCTAACTTCCATACTTGCTTTGCAACATTCTGTCTCACAGCAAGTTCCTGCAGAAATCCCTCTTCTGTCACTTAGCCTTCTACTACAGCCTGTAGCATTCTGTGCTGAAGTGAAATGCACAGACACCTCAGTTTTCACATCTCTTCTGCAAATATGAGTATGCAAGCCTGTTCAGTGCTTCAACTAAATCATTCAATCAGTAATCAGCACAGCACACGGCAGAGTTATAAAGTAAATTGTTGTAAGTTAAAAGACAGTTTTCAAATTCATATGAGTATAATCAGTTTAGTTATGAGTTGAAGCAGTTTAGATTTAACAAATTAACCATCTTTAGAACTTTCTTCTAATCTGGACAAGATATAATCCTTTCCTCACATTTAGAATGTTTCAAATTTTTTTATGTTTAGAAAGTTAGCAATCAGTACACAGAGTACAATACTGCCTTCCATCTTTAAAGGCATTTAAAGAAATTTACATTGTCATGTCTGCAATCTGTTTACAATATACATTTTAAAAGTAAAGCCCGATAAATTATTTCTCCTATGAAGTGTTGCTTTCTTCATAATGCAGTCAATAAGGTTAGGGTGCACAGAAGATATTGCAGTTCAGTCAGAAAAGGATGATAAACATGCAAGAGCTAGTGTAAAGTACCTCAAAAGAGCCCCATAATGTATTGGGCTTGTGTGGCCAGATTTTTGCAGCAGGGGGAACTACAAGAGTGACAGGGAACTTTGCCTGTGTCTGATGAAGCCAATGCCAAGCAGCTCCAGGGCAGACCTGCAGCTCACCAAGGCCAAGCCCTTCAGTGACAGCGTTAGCACCTCGGGGATTACACAGCTAACAAGGGGAAAACAGAAGCAAATTGCAGCCAGAGAAAAGGAGTGAGAATACGTGAGAGAAGCAACTCCACAGACACCAAGGTGAGTGAAGAAGGAGAGGCAGGAGGTGCTCCAGCCCCGGAGCTGAGATTCCCTGCAGCCTGTGGCGCAGACCATGGTGAGACAGGGTGTGCCCCTGCAGCCCAAGGGGGTTCATGGTGGAACAGATGGGCACTTGCAGCCCCTGGAGGAATGCACATCCGAGCAGGGGGACAAACCCAAAGGAGGCTGTGACCCCATGGAGGGCCCATGCTGGAGCAGGGTCCGGGTAGGACCAGCAGCCCCACAGAGAGAGGAGCCAGTGCTGAAGCCGGTTTCCTGGGGGCCCATGCTCTAGCAGCCTGGTCCCAGAGGGCCGAACCACCTGAAAGGACCCACACTGGGGCGGTTTGCAAAGAACTGCAGCAGATGGGAGGGACCTGCCTCAGGAGAAATTCATGGAAAACTGTCTCCCATGGGAGGGACCTGACCATGGAGCAAGGAAAGAATGTGAGAAGTCCTCCCCTTGAGGAGGAAGGAGTGGCAGGGACAGCACGTAATAAACTGAATGAAGCTCTCCAATCCCCATCCCCCCTGCATCACAGTGGGTGAGAATGTAAGGAACCAGGAAGTAAAGTCTTCAAGGAGGAAGGGCATAGGAAGGTGCTTTAAAATTTGGGTTTATTTCTCATTTTCCTAATCTGATTTAATAGGTTATTCATTAATTATTTCCCCAGGCTGAGCCTGTTTTGCCTGTGACAGTAATTGGTGAGCAATCTCTCCCTGTTCTTAGCTTGATCCATGACCCTTTCCTTATGTTTTCTCTCCCCATGTCCAGCTGAGGAGGGGAGTTGGCAGAGTGGCTTTGGTGGGCACCTGGCATCCAGCCAAGATCAAACCATCACACACTGCACAAAAAAAAAAGAAAATTGTCTTAAATTCACAATTACTTTGCCTCCTATTATTCATCAGCACATTACTGGTCAGGTCTCTAACAAATGGATAATTTACATTTTTTGATATTTACATACCATCTGCAAGGGTAAGTGCATCAGCACAGGGGCATGGTTTGGTTTGTTCATTCACTTGTTTAAAAGCTTTTATTGAGAAACAAAAGTGGTCACATTTATTTCAAACTCAGTGATGCAGTAGGAGTTATCAAAGATATTATCTTACCAATAAACCCTTACTAATATACAACTATTATTTAATCTGTGGTTAGGGGAAGGGTTAATGTGACTCTTGCTACACTGACTTATCTGCTTAAAAAGTGGTATCTAATTTCCTTGTCTATTATGGGAAGCACCAACGGAGGCTTGAGGTTGGGTGTTTCAGAGTGATATATAGAAAACAGCATATCCTTGTTATTTTTTTATGTTGCTTTGTAATGAGTTGAGAACTGCTTCTTATTCATAATGTCTACAAACAAATTTAGTCACTTCACCCTGGAGAATTATCCATTGGATTTTCCAGTGTCTGATTAACAAGTGTCTAGAGACCATTTTTCCCAGGGCTATCAATCTTTTGCTCTACCTTCCTTAATTTTTGACCAAGGCAAATATAATGACAGCAGTTCTCTTCCCAGGAAGTTCTTCTTTTTTGGGATATAACATACTGCAAAATTATTTAAGTTTTTAGCAATTTAGGTAATACATTCACTCAATTTTCAGAAATCCAATGGAAGAAAATGCAACCAAACATAAAAGACCCCTAACATGTAAACCTGAGCTGGAACACCTAATTCCCATGTGAAAATCTGTCCCCAGATGATGTGACTGCATGCATGCACACTCTTTAAATATGAATTCTAGCTCAGGTTCATTTAATACTGATTTGACTTCAGAAGAAGGAAAAAGTATTTAATTCATTATCACCCATCCCTGAATTAGATATATGAATGTGAAAATCTCTGTTACTAATTTTAATTGCACTATTCCCTCTCCACAGGAGACTGTTAAATTGGTTTGGTGAAATAGTAGTGAATCACATCAAAGTAGTGGGGTACATTTTATAATATATCTAAATAACTATCCCATTTTCCCAGCATGTTGCTGTGTATTTTAAGTATTAATATTATGACTCCAGTTTAGAAGAATGTAGCTTTATTTTATTCAAATAAATTTTCCTAGTACTGTATATTAGCACTGCTAAAAATCAGGCTAAATTCTAAGTGGCTATCAAGTAATAAAGGAGAAGCATTTACTGCAGAAGCCAACATGAAAATGTGTTTGCCTAGTCATAAAACACTCATGAAAGGAGCTTGCAGATGCATCATTTTGATACAATAATGGTCTTTCCCATCTAATCCCACTTTTTTCTTCCTCCTTCAGCTGCAATGTTTATTACCTGAACCTAGAATGGGTTTGCTTGTTTGCTTGTTATGGTTTGTTGCAATTCTATCAGGTTAGACACTAACATTTCTCCATAGACTTGCAGCATTGTTATTTCCACATATCACCAATTCCCACCCAGGAGTGCAACACGGTGTCAGACATCAACACTACCTTTGGCACTGATTTCATAAGAATGCAAAAGTCTAGATAACCGAAGAGCTTGATAACTATTCAAAGGGCAAACTTTGAAGAAATAGCCATCATACCGCAAGAAGAGGTGTTTAGAAACAAGATTTTCAAAGCACCCCAATATTAGGTAAATAGCCAAGTATTTCTGAACTTACAGACATTGAATGCTTGAATGAAGACAATCTCTCACCATAAATAGTCTCAATAGTAACTCTCTAGTGTGAAGAGAACGGAAGCCAATCATAAAATACCTTCAGTGGGAAGGGACCCTGAAGATCATCTAGTTCCAAATCCACCCCCATAGGCATGGATACCACCCATTACACCAGATTGCCCTGGACCTCATCCAACCTGAACATTTCCAGCTGCAGAGCATCCACATCTCATTTTGACAACTAGTGCCTTACCACCCTCACAGTTAAGGATTTCTTCCAAACATCTGCTCTAAATCTCTCCTCTAAGTTTAAAACTTTCCCCCTTGTTCTATCACTATCCACCCATACAAAAAATCCCTCCCCCTGTTTATTTATGTTGCCTCTAAGTTCTGAAACACTGCAATGGGATCTCCCCAGAGCCTTCACTGGGAGCCAGGCTAAACAACCCCAGTTCTCACAGCCTGTCTTTGCAGGAGAGATGCTCAAGCCCTCTGACCATCTCTGTGTTCCTCCTCTGGACCTACCCTAATAGGTTGACATCTTTCTTGTGCTGGGGACCCCAGACCTAGCTGCAGTACTTGAGCTAGGGTCTCATGAGGGCAGAGTAGTGAGGGATAATCACCTCCCTTGATGTGCTGACCAGAACAGAGATTTAAATTCTAAAAGAAGTACTATTTTTGGACCAATAATAAGAAATTTTAGATTGAGTTTGGCATCAAGATTAATTATCTTTGCCTTGACTTTCAATCTTGATGCAAAATTTCTCTTAAATGAACCATTTTGTGTGAAATACTGACATAATTGGTGTTTAAGGTGAACAGCTATATTGCACCTCAATGTCTACACAAATCGAAAAAATATGTTTTCCCTGTTGTCATCTTATTGAAGAAGTCCCATACCTTATGGGGGAATTCTCGTGGGCATCTCCTCACCACACTGACTCCTTCTTCTTCATAGTACAGCCAACAAATTCCAACTCTCTCCTCACCCAGCTAACCCACTCTTTTATATCACTCATCCTCATTGGACACAGCTGTGGCCTATTAAGGGCAGGCCTGTTCCCAATCTCTGGTGATTAGTGCAGCTGCAACTCCTCAGGCGTGAGACTGCCTTCTGCACTACCTTTATTTTCTTACATTCTATCCCTCCACATTTGCCTAGAAAACTTTAGGCAGAGGAAAAAGGTAATGCAAAACTGAGTACTGAAGAAGAAAGAAGATATTACCAGACAGAGCTAGAATTCCACTCTTTTACGGGTATACTGATGTTACTCCTTCACCACTGCTTGCTCACTGCCTATGTTAATAACCATGTTTTGGCCATCAAAGATGACAGATTATTGTTTCATCTGCTCTCAATGTCTTAAACACTTGGTAACGTGTTACTGTGAAAAATTTAACTTTACATAAAAAATACCACAGATTTTTATGATAAATCTGAAGGGACGCAATGATAACAAAATTCTTATTTAACAGAAACTTTCTGGAACAGTCTATCAGAATATTTCATTCATTTTCATTCACTCTCATACATGGCTATGAAAACATATTCCAGCAGCTGCTAAGAGGTAAGTAATGTAGGTTCTAGAGAAACCCCAACTCTATTAAACCCCATAACCAGCAGATAGAATCTCCTTCCAGAAAATCTGTTCCTCATTTAAGCAAAAACAAATGGAACAAAAACTGCAGAAAGAGCAGCAAGCTATATAAAAGAGCATGCAGTAAGATGATCCCAGTAAAGGAAAAACTATGAATACATCAAGTGTTTGGCAAGCTGCTATGCAGATCTGATTTTCTGCCAGCTTTCATAAACCCCAGATAATCACTGGTAGCACCTGGGTTTCCTCTTCTGGCTTCCATTCTCCATGCTGTAAGAAACAGTTCCTCTCTGCGTCCCCTGGCATTTTGGTGGACAGACTCCTTTACCCAAGAGCTCGGGCAGCTGAGGGCAGGCATTGCAGATGGATGGAGCAGGGGACTGAAGAAGGGGGATTAAGGATGGAGCCACAGTGCATAGTATGGAAAAAAATGCATGTGGTCTAATTCCCATGTCTCAGAGTTTCATTCTGCTCTGGAAAATCAGCACTTATGCTGACTCAGCATTTGTCTGGTGCAGACATGCTCCCAGGTGAAGGTGTTGAACAGGAAGCTGAGTGAAATGATACTGGAGCAGAATGGAATCAGGAAGAAGAAGCAGGAAAGCCAGAAAGAAATTATTTTAATGATTTGAATGAATGTATTACCTTACTTTTTGGAAATACCACATGGACTTATGTGAAATTTGACAGCTGGCTTCCAGTGAAATACAGCGGTACAAAAATTAAATATCTGATTATAAATGGGGTAGCCTGGGCCACATACCATTCAAACATGTATGCACTGACCACATATACAAAACTTTGTGTACCTAAATAGCCTTAATGAGCTTTAAAAGATGAAAACTGCTCCTTGCCTTTGTGAGTTAAAGTCATTGAAAATAAAGACATTGCATACCCAAGGATTCCTAAAACTGTAGGATTTGATTACTTAATGCATAATCTTCTTCAATTCTTGCTAAAAATTACGTATGTGTGGGGTAAGAATTATTGTTTCCTTTAAGAGGCATTCTGTAGGAGAAGAGGTGATCGTTGCAAGTCCTGCATCCAAAATGTGTGAAAAAGCAAATCAGTCATATTGTGTCAGAGTAATGGTAAAAATGTCCATTCTATTACCCTTCATACCCACATTAGCCATCCTTACTGCAGTTTCAGAATTTTTTATTATTATTATTATTATTTAAACTACATAGGGACAAGAGCTCCAGGACTTAATGCTGCTACTGTGTAAACATATCAGGCAAAATTCAAGAAGTGACAGGTACCAGAAGTGAATGCATACTTCTTTAAAATTATTTGCATTCTGCTCTAGTTGACTGCCTTCTCAATACCATCAATATTTTAAAGCTTGTAAAAGAATAGGTATATATAATTTTAACTGAAATGCTACCATATTCCCAATTTAGAATTGAAGACAATATTTGAGATAGAATTTTAACAAGAGACATGTGCTCAATTCCATGATTTAACAATAAAATGTATCCTCAGTAAAAATCGTATAAATAAGCTGGAGTACATGGAAATGTAAGAGAGACTGGGAGATAAAGACTGTTAATTATGCTAATGGTAGTCTTGTAAATGCAAAAACAGATGGCAGAATGAACAACAATGGATTATTTTTTTTTAATCAAGCAATTTCAAATAAATATCTTTGTTCAAAAGCAGTAAGCAACTATAGCATTGCTAGGAAGTGGTAAAAAACCAATACCTATGGTCTTATCAGCAACCTCACTTCTGATCTTCCTAGTGGATATTCCCAAAACAGAACTAATTTCCTGGTTACTGAAAAGTAGGCTGATCTCAATGCTGCTCTTAAGCAAAAAACGTGTGATGCTTGGCATTCATGACAGACTACACATGTTACTTTTAGAATATATATAATGAGTATAAACAACTGAGAATGTAAAATACCCAAAAGTTTATGCAGGAGACAAAGAGTTCTTTGATTGCATAGGGCTAATATTTAAGCCAGCATTCCACACAATTAATTAAATTACCAAACTGAACTTTAGAATTGTGGTAGATGATCTCTGTTTTGACCTGCTGCCACTTTATAAAAAGATAATAAAAACTTTCATTCTCTCATAAACTTTTGTGTAATGATTAGTCTTAATTAACAACTTTAAACTGTTGGATATTGCAGGCCATAAACTAAGGACATTTAAATAAATGAAAGTGCACAACCTGTTTTTCAGAAACCTTCAAGGTCAAAAAACAAGACCCTTATGTTGTAGCGCTTATCCTTTTATTTTAACAGAAATATAAAGAGAATTGTATTTCATTAGCATCCCTCCAGGTACTACATGTCAAACATTGCATTTAAGGAAATTTTGGCATTTTATACGTGCACAAAATTATGAATGTCGCCTGCCTACATAAACTATTCATATATAGTAATGTTTCACATTCATATACATGCAACAAATGCAAATTAATATATTGTTTTCTTTAACAAAACTTCCCCAAATTGCACACCTTCAGAGATACAAAAAAGGGTTTTATGCCCATCTAATTTTCCCACTATATCAGCTAAGTCTAATACAAAATATACATTGCAAATCTTGCTTTGTTTACATTTATGCAGATATTGCTCTAAAAGAAGGAACATGAAGCATCCAGATGTCACCCACACTCCTGTATTACTGGACAGTGCTGTTTTATTTTGATGTGCACTGTCCAAGCTGCCAACTGGTCTTCTACAGGCACACATTTTACAAGTGGAGTTCATTTTACAACTCTGAGTTCAAACCACAATGAAGGCCAAGGGGCCATCACCCAGAATGTTTACCCTCTTAAAAATTAAATTAGAAGGGATATCACATGTTTTTGTTAAAGAAAACTAACATAAATTTCAGCAAAGTGCTCTTTTTGAATGCCACGATATTTGTAGATAATTACTGAAAGACTGACTGATAGAAATCTTGAAAGAAATAATTGTAATGAAATACAGCTATCATTTTTGTCTTTAAATTAATCTTCAAAGTATTTAATCTTTAATACTTACAAAATAAATGTATGATATACCCTAGCGACTTGGGGAGAGCTTATGGCAATTCTGGATTATGAGCTCTTTAAATGGAAGAAAATGAAGTGACAGAAAAGCACCATTTGTAAGCTGAAAAATTAGTTAAAGGCTTTGAAGTTAATATTTAACTGTATATTCTGTAATATAAAAATAAAGTAATATAGATTAATGATGACAAGTCTATGAGAACATTTCATTAGCAACTAAGTGGCACAATTCTCTCAAGTTTTCAGCTTTGTTTCATAATTTTTATATGTCTAAGAGCCATCTCAGTATGATGATGGAAGGAGAATATGACAATGTGGGAACACCTAACAGTCAGCAACATCTTCACATCATTGAAAGGCTGGAACGTACCCAGCAGGCCCAACACAGACCATCTCTGATCACCTGGCATCCAGAGCTTTCAGACAGTTTCAAAAGAGGGTCTGCAGTCAAACTGCATGAGAGCTGCAAGTGTACTAGAACCAGAATTTTTTGTAAATCATGTCTTCCTATTAAAGTTTAAAGCAATATGATTAAAAAGGTTTTATTTCTATTACTTGTATCACATATATGTATATTTAATAATTTGATTTATTAAATAACATGTTAATAATATTCATTAAGTACATAACCTTGGGTTTTGACTGAAATCACTTCAGTTGTGTATCCAGAAAATTCCAAGGGAATCAGGTGAAAATATGACCTTTCAGATAATAGCATGCAACTCCATCAATCAGCTTTATCATTCACTGCACTTCAACCCATCTGCATGTGTAATGAATCAGAAGAAAATAAGAAAATGAGTGCAACTAATTGATCTCTTAGTTATATCTTTTACTTCTATTGAACTCTAGCTCAGACCTGTACAGAAATACAAGATCTAGAAGTGAAGTTGAGAAATTTCATCGACGTAAGTTATTTTTTAAATGAAAGCCATCGAACTTCTTGACAAGTAAAATATATCTAGCTCTTATCTTTAAGTTATCTCAACATAAAAGAAAGTTTGAAGCAAGTAGGGAGGGTATATCAACAGAATCTTCTCTAGCAACACACAGCTATTAATTTGAACCCTACAGGAAACTTAGCAATTATTTTTAGTGTCAGACATTCTGAAGTGGAGTTATGAATCACTACCAAATTTAACTATTAAAACTTATAATCAGGCACCTCTCTACCAAAGAACTACTGCATTAAGCAAAAAACAAAATTTAAAAACTAAGCCAATGTGGTTTTGTATAGCACATACATAACAACTACCTGTCCAGTGAAAAAACTGGAATAGTGAAATACTAAATACTCCTCACTCTAAGTTTGTTAGCAGGTGATCATCTATTCCACCATTCTTTAAATATTTTTGAAATGGAAGTATTTCTACCACATACATTATTCAGCAACTGTGCAACAATCTACACAGGCAAGAAAAAGAAACAACAAACTTCCAAAGCAGCATGCAACTCCTTAGTAAGATTTTCCAGCAAGTTCATGAATTGCTTTAGCCCATGAGTCTTACTGGATATAGATACCAGCTTTCACCTTCAGAACCACACACCACAGGTTTGTCCTCAGGTCTAAAGTGAAATGCATTTCAGTGTCTCATTTCTGTCCTCTGGGAATTATTAAACAACCTTACAAAACCACTGCAAATAACATTTCAGTTTAGCAATTGGTAGGTCACTTAGGCGAGGCTCTGTACTGCTTTTTAAAACTATATTACTTTTGACACCGAGAAAGGACAGTTTTCATAGGTCAAGCTTCAGATCACTGGTGGCAAGCCTAAAAGCCTACATCAAAGTTATGTGCACTATACCTACCTGTAAGTAAATAAAGAAGAGTTCAGCTTCTAATGCCAGAGTGATAAAGGGAACAACAATATTGGTTTGAATCAATATTTGCTTGGCCTGTTTTCCCAACTAACTTTTATACTTTACAAATAAACATTGACTTACATCTGAAGATTGACCCAAACCAATGTGTCCTCTCTCCCTCCCCATACTCTTTTGCAACTCTCCATCAGTCTCTCCTTATTGCTAACACCTCTTGGCCATATTTTTCTACTTTCCTCTTCCAAACCCTCTGCTTGCCAAACTGACCCTATCTTTTCCTGTGTACTCACACGTATTACTTTCCTTACTCAGTTCTCGGCCTGCTTGCTTCCCATACTCAATCCTGTGCTTTCCTACTATTTTACAGTCTGTGATCTTCCCATTCTAGATCCAGAGTAGCATACTTCAATCCCACTGGGCTCGCACTATCTCACAAGGTGCTACAATATTATACTGAAGTTTCCACTCTTTGAGTCTTTAATCCCAATTTCTCCAAACATCTCTCTCTGTGCTCACCACTGACCTCCTCACAACATCCGAGTGCATGTCTACTGTTATGGGCCACCACAACCATGGAGAACATAAAATATGATGTGACAGTGCCTTCTTACACTGATATGTGGCTGCTTTAGCAAGGCTACAGTCAAGAGCATGTTATCAATGGCTAATGGATATCATTGCATGCAGTGGCTGAGCAATCCTTACTGTCTTTGAAGATATTATCCATCTAGAAAATGACCACTGAACCGGTGTCCTTAGAAATTAGCAGCACAAGCTCTAACAGAATTTGATTTAAAGAAAGATAAAGAAAAAAGGATCAGATTAATGAAGAGAGAACACACACAAGACAGAAGGGATGATTCAGCTGCTGTTATTAATTTGTCTTCAGATACATTTTTTTTTAATTGTGACCAAGGGGCAAAATTAATCAGTTTCCTAGCCAATCAAGGGTTACAGGCAGCAATTAGGACTCTGAGAATAATCTTCAAATATACAAATGCCAGAAGAACATTCTTCTTCTTGTAGAAGAACAGCTCCATAGCTCCAAAATGCTGGAGAATGGACTGGAAATAATCAAAAACATTTAAATGTAAGAAGTCAGGTATGGCTGTAGTGAGGTAGTGAATTTTTTCCTGATGTAAATCAAGAATTGCTAGCAGTTATGATCTTTTAGCAGCAAATAAACCAAGTATATAATAACAATATTAAACTTAAGAATCTTTGTCATTAACCTTTTGCCTCCTAAAAAAAAATATAAACCTGAGAAGAGCAAATGCATTTTTCATTAACTGCTGCTCTCACCAAGCATTACACTTTATTATCACACTATATTTTAAATATTCAACTACAAAATTATTGTATATATTAGGTAAATAATGTCTTCTAAAAAGACTTTTCCATATAACTTTCCATTCAAAATAAAACTAAGCAACATCTAAAAGAGAAAAACCAGAGATTCTTATGAGCAAGTTGCTGGTCAATGAGGCAGGTGTAGGGGAGATATTAACTGTAGAATCAATAATTATGTACATCTTCACTTACAATACTTTTACTTAAAATTTGATAAATACCATCAAAACATTTGTTCTTTTGATAAACTTATTAAAAAGAAAAATGGGATTTTTTTTCTGCAGTAAGTTTTATCAGAAATTAGTGGGAAGCAATTATTCACATGGTCTGCTTTTATTAGGAAATCAAAGGGTTTCTTTCGTAAAAATAATGATTTTTCAATCTTGAATCATTTTGTGCAAGGAATACTTCTGCTTTTCCACTTGTCGATTAGGTAAATGCATTTAATCAGTTGGAAAAATATTTGATTAAGCCTATTTTCTTTCCCATCCTTATACAAGAGCTGAACAAAGTCAGAAACGAGGAAAAACTATCAATAAACAGAAATTCTGTACTCTAGGCCCAAGATGAGAGTAATAAGAAATGTTGGAGAGGCCTTTTAAGTTTTTTAATCCTTGCAGAACAGAGTGTAAAAGGTGATAGCGCAATCCAGGCATCTCACAAAAGACCCAGATATGCTAGTTTGAACCATGTTCCAAATTCATGCAACAAGTTGCTTCCTTTTAATCCAAGTGTACCTGTAATAGTCATAGATTATTGGCTTTGACAATCACTACATCATTCCCTCATATGCCAGTGGCAAATGGAATTGGTGTGTTCTGATCAGTTTGTCAGTTTGTTGACCACTTTTGCTTAGGAAGAACCTTTGACTTTGTAGAGAGATTTTTATTGAAAGATAAAACAAAAACTATCAGCTGGTAACGGAACACATAACTTGCCTGTGATTTTTGATCAAATATTACCAAATAAAACTTCTCTCTCTTAACAGACATATAGAAAATAATTGTTATTTAGAGTACAAAAGAAAAAAATAGGATAGTGTGAACCCATTACTAAATGGAGAGGGACCCTGGTAACAGAGGGTACAGAGAAGGCAGAGTTACTGAACATTTCCTTTACATCACTCCTCGCTGACGAGACCAGCCCTCGGGAACCTCTGGCCCAGGAAACCAGGGTAATGACTGGGCATGACTTTCCCTTGGTTTCCCTTTTTTAGAGAACACCTAGGAAAACTTGACATCCACAAGTCCATGGGCCCTGACAAGAAGCATCCACAACGATTGAAAGAGCTGGAGGACACCATGGCAATGTTGCTCACAATCAATTTTGAAAGGTTGTGGTGATCAGGAAAGGCACCCGAGGACTGGAAGAAAGCAAATGTCACGCCAGTCTTCAAAAAGGGCAAGACAGAGGAGCCAGGGAACTTCCATCAGCCAATTCAGCCCTCAGGAGGCCACATCCATAGTGCTGTGTCCAGCTCTGGGCTCCTCAGGACAAGACAGACATGGAGCTCCTGGAGCAGGCCCACTGGAGACTACAAAGGTCATAAAGACAGTGGAGCATTTCTCTTACAAGGAAAGGCTGAGAGAGTTGGGCCTGTTCACTCTCAACAAGAGACAACTGAGATGGGACCTCATCAATGTCTATGAGTATCAAGAGGAAGGATCCAGGCTCTTCTTGATGGTCCCAAGCAATAGGATAAGAGGCAACAGGCAGAAACTGAAGCACTGGAAGTTCCACTAGAACATGAGGAAGAATTTTACTGTGCAAGTGATCATACAGTGAGACAGATTGACCAGAGAGGTTGTGAAGTCTCCTCACTAGAGATATAAAAAACCCACTTGAAAGTTTTGATAGGGTGTGAGTACTGTACATATATCTAGATACATGCAAGAATCAAATTGATTTCAATTTGAACAGCAAGCTGCCACAAATAACTGCAGAATATGAAACTAAACAAGGAGTAATCAAATGAGTCAGTAAACATCTCCATATGAGAAGCATTTTCCAGATTAAGGCAAATGTTCATTGCCCAAGTGCCTACAATTCTAACAGTCCTGATCTTTCTCATGCAACAAAAGTTGCTTATCAGTAAATATTCTTTATGATTGTCTCCCCTTTAACCATTCAAAATATAATTACATCATATGAAATACCCAGGAAGTATTAGAATGAGGAACCATGAGCTAGGAAGGCAGAAGCTACAGTAGCACAAATACTAGGAAGATTATTAGTTGCATAAAATATTATCAGCCATGTCATTTCTATTGCTCATGAAGTTGTTGGTCATACAGTAATTTGTACCACCAATGTTGTGGTAAGCTACTTTGTACCACAATCCTGGACATTTCCAGGCACAGTATGAGAAAGAATGGGTCTCTTCCACCTGCTGCTTGCCATCTAGTGCCATGGATTTGCCTACAATTCCCTCTGAGAGATTGAGTCTTCCATGTTTCCATTTCCTATGAATCCATACCGATTCCCATGTGCAAGACTGAGTGCGTGTATTAGTTAAAGCATAGCACAGACACTATATAACCCCATTCTTCTGGAGTTCATTTCCCAAACTGACGATGCTATCACGACATCAAGTGAACCCCAAAAAGGAAAGAGATAGCTCAAGCATGTAGAAATGTTTCGACATTTAACTGGCTGTAAGATGTATAAACATACTGCAAATGTCAATAAATTGTTGCCTAAGAGGACAGAATCTATGTAAATTATGTTGTTTTTCTACCCCAATTAAACTGTGAGTCAGATATAAATCTTTTATCACTAAGCTTCTTACATTTTCAACATCTTCTCTAATCACCTGCAATTTACTTCAGTTGCAGCTGTGCAGTAGAAAGGGTCAGAGGAAACAATGACAGGATATCACCTTATTTTTCTCTGTCTTCCATATTTAAAACCTGCAAATCTACACATGAAACAACATTCATGAAGTCTTAGGACGTAAAGATTATGCAACTCTCAATTTCTACTGAATATATCAAAGTAAGTCATAAGAAACTTTTGTATTTGCTGGGTTTGGCTGGGAGAGTTAACTTTCTTCACAGTAGCTTGTATGGGGCTGTGCTCTGCATTTGTGCTGAAAACAGTGTGGACAATTCAGGGGCGTTTTCATTATTGCTTATCAGTACCCACACAGAGTCAAGGCCTTCTCTGTTTTTCACATTGCCCCAACAGAAAGGAGGTTTGGGATGTGCAAGAATCTGGGAGGGGACACAGCTAGGACAGCTGACTCTGACTGACTAAAGGGATATCCCAGAGCATATGGCATCATGCACAGCATATAAAGAAGCAAAAAGGTAGGAACATTTGGAGTGAGGGTGTTTGTCTTCCCAAGTCTGTGTCACGCTTGATGGGGCCCTGCTCTCCTAGAGATGGCTGAACACCTGCCTGCCCATGGGAAGTGGTGAATTAATTCCTTGTTTGGCTTTGCTTGCATGTGTGGATTTTGCTTTCCCCATTAAACTGTCTTTATCTCAACCCATGAGTTTTCTCACTTTTAGTCTTTTGATTCTCTCCCTGTCCCAGAGGGAAGTAGTGAGCAAGAGGCTGCACAGTGTTCAGTTGCACACTGGGATTAAACTATGACATAAGGTTTGCACTGATTTTCAGAAGAGTATATTTCTGGAGTTTCTGTTCTGCAGAAAATGGGAATATCAGATTATTTCTATTTCAGAGGAGGGAACAGGGGCTTGAATAGGTAAGAGGTGGCTGGTTTTTCCCATATGGAAGAAAAAAGGAAAAAAAAAAGCAAAGTTGCTTAAGGGAAGAGTCCATTCTTCCAAGGTGAAATGATAACAAATGAAACAGAAGAAAATGCTCAGGAAATATTTATATGTACAGCAAATGATAATTCTCATTTTTCTTGTTTCTTCTGATCCTGCTGTACTGTTTATTTATAGAATATTGGTATATTCTGGAGAAGAGCAGACATTTCCCTCCATATCACTACTCCAGTAATGACTAATTACTTCCTTGAAAATACATAAAAATAGATAGAGTTAGATTTGACAGACAGCTAAAATAAGGACACGTGTGAAGTTAAAAAAAAAAATGGGGTGAGATTGGGAGGGGATATGATGACACGTATTCTTGCCAGGCATCCTGTCTGAATATTTTGAAACTCAAGCTGGCTACCATTTCAAACAAAAAATCCGGTATCGAATGCACCTTACAAAAACTTAAACTTCAGGGGAAAGTAGAGAATTATATTCACTAGGAATGGAAGCAATGCATGTAAGGAACAGCTGTAACATTTCACAGACAGACAGCAGGTTTTTCTTCAGCATCCTACATGCGTGGATTAAGCCTTGAGAGTGTGACAAAATGGTAGACAGTAATAATAATCCATGAGGATTCCAGCTACAATCATGTGATTGAGCTTCCTTATCCCAGAACTTCCCATTACCCACAACCCATTATTTTCCCAGGGCCTCAGTTCTTTCTAAAACATTTTCAGTTTCCTCAATGCATCTAGCAATGCCATTATTTTGTTTTCATGCTATCTTTTAAAATGTGTACTTAGCTAGCAGATAAACAACTCCAAACTTTTAAACGCTTACATTTTGTTTTATATTAGTCTAGTTTTTTTGAGCCAAAGAATAAAATAAAGGTAAACATACTGAATGCTACTGATAAGAAAGATTGATTACTTCAGATTTCTCTTTGTGTTTACTGACAAAAGGCAGTAGCATACTAGGTTTGTTCTGAGTGAAAAATGAAGCCTAGTTGGTAGATTAACCATCTACAAAATGATTCCTTGCAGAGTACAGTATGGCTTTTTGCACTCTAATATCTTATGCAGCAAATCTGACTAAATTACATCTTTAATAAATCATTTAGTACTTAGCACGTTTTGCTAATTATTTCAAAACACTGTAATCCTACATTATTTATATGTTAATTTTTTATCCTAGAAGAACAATACTGCACATAGTGGTACCTTCAGTAAACAAAACATCAATATGAAATATATATCTACCAAGAGAAGCCACCATAATTATGCAGCAAAGCGATCATTTAGGATTTGGAAAAGGCTAAACATACAATGCATTCTTCTGTGTGCCACTAGATATCCATATACTTCGTAAAACTGTGGAAAAATCATAAGTCATAAAAATAAAGCTGCAAAATATGAGAAGACAGATTTGTAATCACAATCATGCATGAACAATTACATATTTCAAATATAAAGATCATTCAAATAAATGTAACTGATGGATAATCCTCACAGGGTGCAAGTCAAAGTAAACAGACAGTCCACTTTAGAAAGTGTCTAGTGAATTGATTTAACAAGTTTAATGTGAGCATCAGTGTGGGGCTATTACTGATCGTAAGCTTTACTGATGTTATTTGTTCGCTTGGAAAAATACCGCTCTTTGGAATGAGCACATTAAGGCTAAAATTGCAGAGAAAACCCTATTACAACTTTATTGCTGGCAAATTGGAACCAAACCTTGTCTGTATATCAATTACTTAGAGTTACCACAGAGATAAATCCTTTTTTTTTTGTATAGGCTCAATCTTGAAGACAGTGATGAGAAAACTCCTTATTATACCCTACCAACATCACTAGGTTTTCTTAGCAATTTCAAGAAATTGTCAATTAAGTTCTTTTTATTAGGTTCCAAAAGCTGTTAAGTCAAACACAAATCTATCATAAGGCTTGTAACAGCATGTTATTTAGGCACATTTCAATGTTACACTCTTTCATTATCCACCTACCCAAACCCTAATCAAAAGTTCCCATAAAGTGAAGGAGTTTTCAGTTCTCCCATCTCAAGGTTCAGATAAATTTAGAATTCTCATTTCTTGCAGCTGGTCATATGAGTAATACCCATTTAAGTGAGAAGAAATATCATTATTTAGATGTTTTTAGACACCAGTACAATTGGTGTCTAAAACCATGATCTGGGATACAAGACACAAGATCATTAAAGCAGAAGGACACACTACTGTGTCATTGCACAAAATAGTTAAAGCAATAATATTTATTAGTTCTACCAAATATTAGTACAAATGCATTGGAATTTTATGGCCCTTGCTACCTGGTAGGATTTCCTTTTAGAGAAACAGCTACCTCTAAAAATGATAGGTGATAAGGAAAGTTCTTGTTCAGATCCCAGAGCTGCAGCATTTAAATGGGCTGCACTCCTTGCTCCTTGAGTTAAGAGAAATTAAACTCTTTGTAGGACTGATGCTTTCAAGTCTCCAGAAAGAGTAAAGGGCCAGGTGTTTCACAGACTAACAGCACAATGAAGAAATAAACAGGTCTGCTATCAAGACAGCTACTTGTCAGATGTCCCAGCCAGAGACCGAGTACCTGAGAAAAAGCAGGGGGAAGGAAAAGAAAAGAGACATAATTCTGATGAAGATCTATGTCTAGTGACTTTAATTCAATATTTCTACAGTGTTCACTTTTCAGACTACATGTTAAATGAGACTTATGTTTTGCACCTGGTGATGCATGATCCAGATTTATTAATAAAGGAATTGTATGGTTCTCCATCTGAGTGTCCCACATTTCAAAATAAACTGGAAATTATGTTGCAGTCATCTAGTTGGTCCTCACAAACTGGTGAACATGGCTACATTTTTTTGAATAAAAAGAGCAACATGCTATGAGTATGAACATCTTAACATTAAAAATGCTACCTAGATGTGTTAGAGCTAAAGGGATAGCTAGAGAGGCTAAAGACACTTTAAGATAAATGAACATGTAGCAAGAGAGGAAATGTAAGCATTTGTGCACGCAAAACAAAGGGGCAGAAAGATTCAGAAGTTACAACATATTCTTTTGTGCTCAAATATTCCTTTTTTTCACTTTGCTGCAACAGCCATCCCAATTCATTCTATAGCATCCTGACTAGTTGGTCACAGGCTAACAACATTTGAAGAGGAAGAAGGTCAAAGCTATCATTACAGTGGTGACAACCAATCACAGTGAAAAAAAGTTTTATTTATTACACTTAATATAAGAAACCTTTACTGTGGAATATAATTGTACTGTCACTACACACCAGAGATTTTTAATCCCCAATCATTTCAACATATTTTACACTTCATTACCTTTTCAGTTAGATATTGCAAGAAAGACTCTCTTGAGTCTACACAATAGCCTTAAAAATTCTAGTATTTTTTACTCTCATATTTCACCTATAAGAAGCAGTGGATGATGAATTTCAGTGAAGAAAAATACACATATTCTATACAAGGTTGGTAAGCATACAGAGGGGAAAATAGTCATACTATTTTGTTAAAGTTTTAAAAATATCTAATATTTTGTTTCTGAAGCCATAAAGTCATAAAACATCTCTAAGTAAGATGTTTATAACAACTCGGGTATGATACTGTGGCACACAGCATAGCATTGTTTTAGCTAAACAAAATGGACTACATATCTCCCCAGTATTGCACAGAGCTCTAACAAATAAATACAAAGTTATATTGCCTCTAGGAGGAGATTACCTCCTGTGATTATCATAAGTTCTATTCAGTGTCACAGTGAAAAGGTAAGCTATTGTATCACTGTGGATTTTATTCTGTAAAAGTCTATCACATATGGTCATTTTTTCACATAATATACATCCCATGCCTTATTCTGTACTGACTGAGTATAAGCTGGACTTGACAACAAAAAATTTACACTCTTGTCATAATGGGGGTTGTCTAGTTAATTATATCATGCCATAAAACCACATTTTTGTATTCATTTGTTTGTTGCTAAATTGGTGAAGTAGGCCCTGAAATACTAATTCTGGAAAGTTCTATACACAAGAAAAGAGATCTATTTTGCTCTGAATTTTATCTTATTTGGGGATTCATTACAATCTCCACTTCAACACAAATGGACCATGCAATAAATAATTTTTTTAAAAAAATTAAAACAACACAGCACTCTTACAGCAAGGAAGCCTCTGACCTCCCTACACTAGATTTTACTAACACATCAGCAAGTCTAAAAACATCACTGTTTTTCACAAAATTTTTTAAGTCCATATTATATCTTTTTAGAAACTGCCTGTTTGCATTCTCATGAAATAGAAGTACACTTCTTCAGTGTCAAAGAAGTAGAAGCACAGTTTGTGACATATTAAAACAGTACACTTGAAGAAAGGCAGTGAACAACCAAAATAGAATTTGCCTTTTTTCTTTTTTTTTAATTTTTTCTTCTGAGTTGTGAAATTTGTAAACAAATTGTAGAATTGAAGTAATATGGTTTAAATCATGAGTTTGTCTGAACTGATCTTTGTTTCAACAAACTATTTCCTTGACAAAAAGATACATGGGAAAAAACCTTTTAAACTCTACTAGAAGTAAGAAGGTAGTGCCTAGGAAACAAGGGACAGTAAAGAAAAAATGAGCAACTCTGCATCTGAAATAACTGCGGAAAACTTTAAAACAGAATCATGTAAATAGAAAAAACAGTAATAAAAAATAATCTCAAAAATTAGTTTTTGTCCACTTTTACACCACATTTTCTTCAAGGCTATAATTAAAGCAACATGCTGGCATCAAGTAGATGCTACACGATACAAAAACATATCTTTCACTTTGAAGAATCATTCAGAAGCCATCAGTCACCATACTAAAAAGTATTCTGGAAAAATGCATCAGTTTGTCTTGCCAGACCACCTTGGGTATCAGCATCAAAACAAATTAATTCTGCAGTGGAATCTTGACCTGTGTAAAATAACTTGCTATTTTCTTTGGCAATGTAAGGGCTGGCACTATTTTGACATTGATTTTACCAATGAGTATCACTGCACCTGGACTTTACTCACTGACTGATCATTTACAATGGGAATTTATTTTTGAGAGGCCATTCTTTAGTCTGTTTTGAGCTAAAGAGAAACTGAGAAAAATTCTGACTATTGGAACACTCCACATAGATATGAGATGCAGAATAACAATACAAGTTTGGTCTACCAGCAGTTCAATTGAATAATAATTCAGTTATATCAGTGAAGGTATTTCATATTTATACTGATGTAAACATGACATAGCTAGAGGAATGTGAGCTCCTCAGCTGGAGTTTTACTAGGATTCATCAACTACAATGGAGGGCTTATCCACTGGAATCTGGTTGGCGTGATATAAAACATCAGTGACTAAACCGTCACTGCTGGTGAAATTCAGTTTAATCAGCAGAGTGAGTCATAAAGTAGTTTAAGGTAAGGAAGCTAAAAGATATTTCAGAATTTTGCATTTAACTCTCAAAGTCTTTATACAAGGCCCTCTCTAACATGGGAGAATAAAAGTGTAAAGGAACAATATGCTGAGATGATAAGTGATTTGTTGTGAATAGAAATTTAAGGCAGATTTTCCCCCACATTAAATTCTCAGTTCTTCTTTCGGGGGCAGTGAGGCTTTTGGCAGTAAAAGGAGACCAGAACGAGCCTTTGTTTACCTCTGGTTCGCCTGGAGTGTGTTCATTTGAAAGCTGGAAATTTTCACCCACTTATCTATGAACAGAATGGGATCCAGACAGGCAATTGGCCATGTAGTTATTACACCTATCAAAGATACAGAAATACTTTTTTCTGCAAAAGGCATGATTAGCTGAGGCTGACAAGAGATTCACCTTTTTTTTCCATAGAATATGTTACATCAGTTTTATGATCTTGAAGAGTTTTGTTGGAAACCAGAGCATCTGGCACTGCAAGATGTCACACTTAGAGAGTACAGCCTTCTCACTTGACCAAGGATATTACAAAAGTTGAATTCTACCATTAATTTCCACTTCTGTATCTATGTATTTTCCTCTTGTGCTTCAGAGTTTAATCAATTTTAGAATCCTAGCATTGACATAGGAAGTACATCAGTAGATCATATTAACTTGAATAACATAAAAATCACCTGTCTAAAATTGCCAAAAGATGAGGTTAATTTAGAAAACTTTCTCATAGATAAACT
The DNA here is from genome assembly GCF_027887145.1 of Ammospiza caudacuta. Classification (NCBI taxonomy): domain Eukaryota; kingdom Metazoa; phylum Chordata; class Aves; order Passeriformes; family Passerellidae; genus Ammospiza; species Ammospiza caudacuta. The sequence continues at coordinate 40,050,253 of NC_080598.1, read as the reverse complement.
TTTCTACTGAATTTTTTAATTTAATGGCCAGACTAGCTATATGTTCTCTTCCTAGAGAAAGCAGTATCATACAGATGTGCAAATAACAGACTATTATATACTGGAGGGATTTGTATATAAGAAGAAAAGAATAGTTAGAAATGTGCATATACCTAGAGGTACTGTTATTTTTAGAGCCATGGAGATGTTTTCTCTTTATGCAATTAAGGGAAATACACATTTTCTGAAATTCCTTTGACAAAGAGGTAAGTAGATTAGAACCCAACAAAAAATATTTGGTAGCATTGTGTTAATATACATAAACTTTAAAATTGCTTGAAAGAGATAAGAAACATTAAAAGAATCAATTTAGTAATACAAAACTATTTATTAGTTTGTCACATGTTTTATTTTTCCTTTTTTTGCATGTTTCTGTTGTTTTCATTCTTTTACGCTTGCACCTATTTGCACTGATTTCAGCTGTCTGGTGTTGTAACATCAGGTGAAAAATGGCAGCATTTATACACCAGTAAAAGGCTGGATCATACAAAAATGGTACACAAGACAGATTTTTAAAATCGAGAGGGCTGCACAATTATTTTAGTCTTTTACAGAAAACTGTGCGATCAGCAGACAGACAAATGCTAAGAATGGACTTATTTAAAGCTCTAAGACTATTTTCATGTTGAATCAATATGCGTGTCTAGAACCTTGTTTAAGAAAACTATTCACCATGCAAAGTTTTAAATGCACAATATCAAAGAATAATTTTTGACATTTTGATTCATACATGCTTATAAAGCTCCAAGACAACATGGTTTAATTATAAAACATATTTCTACTGCCTTAGTCATGCCAATTAAATTTGATTGGATACTTTCTTTATTCAACAAGCCCCTTTCATGTCATTTTAATTTACTGTCAAAGCAGCCTGAATATTGGAAACTAAATTATTTACTACAGCCCATAAGCCAATAATGTTCCATTTGTCTCTTACAGAGGGAGACTAGACTAACAAGATTATTAAGGACATTACTTGTTATAGCGAATGTCCTTCACTTTATTTGAGCTTCATGCTGTGCTTTCAGAGATCATACTTCAAAAGAGCTCCATTTCATTCCATCACAGAACTTCTGATATAAATTATTCTTTACTAGCTTTGTAATGCTCTGATCATAGAGAAAGTGGACCGGATCTTGTTGGGTAAAAACAGAAGCTTCTTTTCTAAGATAACTACAGAGTTTATTTGTGTTAAACACCTTTGATACGCTCCCTTGTGCCAATAACACAGACCAGGCAGAAATCAGCTAAATTTATCATACAATGATAACATCTCAGAGATTTAACTCACAAGGGCTTTTGGTTGTCTGTGCAATGATTTCAAACCAAATTGTGCAAACTAATGCATGTGGTTAAAATCAATAGTGTAAGTTCTTTAAAACACTATGTAGAGAATGCAATAAAGGTAATGGAGAACAGGCTTCAAGAAACCAACAGATCTAGCATTTCACAAAAAGACTTGAAAAATAGACTACAAATTGTCTAAGATATAAGCCTGTCATACAGACTGATAAATTGATAAAGGATGACAAACACAAAGAAAGAAAAGAGAATAAGCTGGGGAAGGTAATTCTTGTCCTAATGTTAGATCCACTCTGCCTTTTTGTTATGACTCAAGTTCAGCAAGACTCTGAAATAGATTATTAACTCAAAGCAAATGAATTATTTGTTTAAATCCATGGTACTGCTTACATGACTATACACATTTACATCTTTATATTAACTCAGATTTGAGATTTGTTACTTGTGATACTGGAAAGTCTTTCAAAAATCAAAAAGGAGTAATGAAAAGCAGAAAGGTTTTTAAAAACTACCTAAAAAGTCTTCAACTTTAGAAAAACTAGTTATCATATGTGGGGAAAAAAATTCTTCAACACAGAAAGAAAGGTAGAATATAAGATAATTCCTCTATCCTCGCAGATATACACAAAAAGAAAAACACTCCACGTTTTGCAATGCACTGCATGCTGAATTTCAGATACCAGCATTAATGAAGAAGCAACATTTCTAGCCCCATTTCCTGTGCATAAAAGACTGACTATCCTGAGATACGGAAACAAATTTGAAATACTTGTGAAGAAAGAAACAGGAAAATAGCTTAGGATCAGTACTGTAAGTTGTGCCTACTTACTAGCACTGTGAAAACTAGGATTATGTTGGGTTTGCTATTTTTGTCCATTTCAATTGCTCTCTGCTTTTATGAAAAGCTCACATGATACAACGTGAAATCTGTGAAAGAACAAGATGATCACAAAGATACACCTTTCTTCACATTTGTCAAAAAAATTATGGACTGGCCAGATAAAAAACATTCTTAAAAATCTGAAAGATCTTGGAAACTGACAAAAATTGGGAACAAGTATAATTTTTTTTATTTAATCTACTAAGAATGTACTTTCATCATTATTTCTGCATGCTTGCTAGGTTACCCACTCAGGAAATTCATTAGTTAGAAGCTTTTACATAATGCCTGCTTTTTACAGAACAAAACAAAACAAAGTTCCTGAATATGCAGAAATAAAAAGTAGGAAAAGACAACAATAATGCTTTATTGACGAAAGCACTTTCTTATGATGGAGGAGGGCATAAGGTGATAATTTAGTGTTCCAGCACAGATTTACTGGATAATGGCCAAATATTTCAAAGCAAACACAGCTGTAATGTTTATGTTAAAAACAACAGGCTAGGGTGGCAGTCAATCAGACATTCTGCATCCTTCAAGTACTGACAATGAATTATTTCTTTCCATACAACAGAAAGATTGCTAAAGTGTAACATGACAGAAACCTTTGAGAAACTGGTGTTGTCCTTATAGGAAGGATTTCTTGCTTTTTCAAGCACCTCTTAAAGGCAATCACATTCACCAGTATCACAACGATTTAAGCAGAATTGGAAACGAAACTGAGAAATGTTACTACAAATAATGCTGCTGCTGTTAGTGGCCAAATCTATAAGAATTGAGAGAAATTTTAATTCTTTATATCTTTAAGACCCATCTTGAATATTTTTTATAAACCTATACTGGAACTGTGTATGTTAATACACATAAACTCTGCATGAGAATAGTTAAAATATGTTCTGAACAACTGAGCAGAAACTTGTCTTTAAATGGGGTGAGTGTATCAAAGTGAGAATTGTGAAGTTCGATTTCACAAAATTGGATATACCAAACACTATCTTTTTATTCTCTATGGTAAACATGCAACACATTTACTTCATCTGCTGTAAAACAAATGTACTGGGATATACAAAGTCAAAAATTACTCAGTGTTCCACTTAAAAAACCCAGAAAACTCTCACTGTAATGTTTATACATTAAATGCACTTTATGATTATTACACTTAAGATATGCTTTCCTATAAGTGTTTAAATAAAGAGCATCCTAAGGCTTCCAGTTGATTTATCAAACCCCAGAAAATGTAATAGAATATATAATCTTGAAAATTCTAAGGATTACAGAAAATTATACAGAATTTATATTTTTTATGTTTAGATCCATTATCAAAAGTGTTAAAACTAGATGTATTTCAATAACTTGAAAGTTAAAAACACAGACTTGGTGGTTTTTATTCGATGTATACTGATGCACGAGAATCCAATGAGGTTTTCTTTCAAGCCCTTGAGAAGTTGCTATCTATTAGTTGTTCACACAAGACAAGTATAAATATTTCCCAGAGAAGACAAAAAAAGTGAAAGAAAAATTGAGAATTTTAAAAAACCAAAACAAATCCCAACCCTAAATTCAAATGACAAATTCCATAATGTCTATATAATTTTCTATGAAACAAGCATATAAGTCCTAATTGTTAAACTGAGTCTTACAAGCTGCAAGCCTGATCAACGTTTTAATCCATTTTATCAAAATAAATTTTTAAAGAAATGTGCTTAGAATGCATAATATTCTCATATTCTGCAGGATTAAGCATAAATGCATAATTAAAAAACCCAGCACACTGAAATAGATTTTGCATTGCTATATAAGGAAATTTGTCTACGATATACATGTGTATTTCATTTAGGTACTTTATGCCTGTGTGTATGCATCAAGCCACATGTAATATAGGCATGAACAAAAAGTATAAAAAAATACTATATTCAAATGAGTCATTCTAGCAATTCTATCCCTGGGAAAGCACATATAAGTGTAAGAAATTAATATGGTTGCCATACATACATATATATTTGTATGTGCCCCCAGGATTCATATAATAGGAGCTGGAATTCATCTCAGGGAATTTTGAAATCCAGTCTCCTGTTTTTCATCCCAAACATTTATTTCATTTTGGCCTACATGATAGGAAACCCTTCCTTTTTTATATTCTTGCATGTTTTTGATAAACATAAAGCTAAAATAATTCACTGGTAAATCTGGCCTTGTAAAACTATATAGAAAGATGCCCAACAAGTAGTTTCATGTAATTTTTTCTTGATTTATGTTATAGATGTGTTTGTATTAAAAGACAAAACGCCTGAATTCTTTAACATTTTAGTATGAAAAAATATGTGCATAAACTAATGTGGTTTTTTTTTTTTTGTGATTGAACTTTATACACCATGTTCCATTTTGACTGAAACAGTGAAATAACTAGCATGTTGCCTCTCTGAAGCCGAAAGCAATTTCCTTTTCTAATTTTAGTTATGCAAAGCCTATGGGCATCATCAGCATTTAGTAATTAGTTTTATAATTACTGCTGTTTTGCTCACTGTCATTCAATTTTTCTTACAACATGGTCTGGGATTGAAACATCCCACATCCACAGCTGTGTAAATTGCCATCCATTTATAAGACAAAAAAAGTAACATTCAACATACATCATTATTCAGTCAAGAATGTGTTATTGGTACTTAGGTGATGCTTTGAGTACATAAGCTGCAGAGTAAAATATAAAGAAAAATATATTTTAAACACTTAATAAATGCTATATAAGACAGGAAAGTCTGGAAAATCTAAAGGGGAAACAAAATAATTTCCATTAAATTATATTTCAGATTATTACCAATATCAATATCTGTTCTAAACAAGGGGGGGAAAATCTATTTTTTGTTTAAAACATATACTGAGTTGAAAAACAGTTGAATTCAGAGTTCCTAATAGTGTAGTTTGATCATTATTGATAGAAGAATTGGTAGACTGGTAGCTAAATGCAAAGTCAACTAACCAAGAATTACCTATCAATACAGTGTCAATACATTTAGATATGATACTCCAAAATATTTAATGTCATCAACCACTTAATTTTAAGAAACCTAAAAATGCAAATGGTATTCAGTATCTGCTTAAATCCAGCACTTTTTCTTAAAAACATTATATCACAGAAAAATTAGACATCGACTAGAATTCTTATGTTACATATTATGTTCCAAATTTTAAACTTTTTAAAATTTCTAATCTGAAATATTGTATCAATCACGATTTTTAAAGACAAGAAACGTAATAGTCAAACAAGAATGAAAAATTTATCTTTTCTCCTTAAAAAAAACCCCGTAATTTCTTCAATGAGCAAGAAGTATTCTCTAGAACATGTATGCTTCACAAAAAATGGTTTTGGAGAGAAGAAAGTCCCACAAAAGGTTCCACCAGTGTCAGTCAGCTACCACATATGCCAGCTTGCAGAGCTGTGCTCTGGGAGGAAGAATCTTCCCTCAGCAAGGGTGACACCAGGGAGCACCAGCACAAACAGGACATCAGCAAAGGGACCACTCATATTTGTCATTCCTTCCTTCCGACCAGAAAGCAGAGTAATAAAGTCTTTTTAATCTTTTCCCCTATCCTTTGTCAAGCTTAGCTAGGAGAAAACAGCTGCTAATAAACATAAAGCTGTTACACACAAAGGGCTAGTCTGTGCTCAGCCCAGTGAAGGGATAGAGCAGATATGCTGCTGCAGAGAAAAAAATGTGGCCAGATTGCTTTCAAGGATTTTTGCAGAAGTGTCTGCTATTTTATGTTTTGTGACACAGCTAAAGTCTTACATTTTTTCAAGTGAGAAAATAATTCTAAACATTTTTTGCTACCAAAAAAAAAAATCTCAATTTAGAATACTTCTCAGTGAATATAAAGTGGTCAGTGTGATCCAAGTCAGAAAAATTCATTGTTTTCCCAAAGAGCAAAATTTTTAGACCAGTAACAAACCCTGGAAAAAACCAACCAAACGCTTTGCTTCCAGTCACCTACAAAGTATGAGATGAGATCCTCAGGCAACCACCACAGCGGATACTCAATGCTCCTGCAGAGCATACCAACTGCTCTACCCTACAGATTAACAGTCACAGCCCATCCCTCAGATCATTCAGAGCCCACAAATTGCCATCAGGGGCCTCTCAACCTTGTTCCTGCTGCAGGCAGGGGTGGAATGCCCCTGTGCAGGGTCACCAGCTCAGCTGTTCCACCAGCACAGCCCTGCTGTGCTCTCTGGGGGCTGCACAGCCCTGCTGTGCTCTCTGGGGGCTGCACTCCCCAGCACAGCCCTGCTGTGCTCTCTGGGGGCTGCACAGCCCTGCTGTGCTCTCTGGGGGCTGCACAGCCCTGCTGTGCTCTTTGAGGGCTGCACAGCCCTGCTGTGCTCTCTGGGGGCTGCACTCCCCAGCACAGCCCTGCTGTGCTCTCTGGGGGCTGCACAGCCCAGCACAGCCCTGCTCCAGCCCCTGCCTCATCAGCTGCAGTCTGGCAGAGCCAAAGGGTCCCTGAAGGCCATGCAGTAGCAAGGGTGTTTGTCCCCAGACGTACAGCTCAGTCAGGAAATTTCTGAAACAATCATGAACTGTGCCTTTGAAAGACTGATGCCTACACACCATATCAATAACAGTATTTCATATTTTCAGAATTTTTTCTGTTCACTTTGGAGTCTTTGGGATTTTTTGCCTTTTCTTTTTTTTTTTTTTTTTTTTCTTCCTTTGCGTATGGGCAAATATCATTACTACCTATGTTTCCCTTTGTTCCTTAAAAAAAAACCAGAATGCACATAATTTTTGAGTGGAAGAAATAATTTCTGCTTTTGAACCGCTGCAAAAAGCCAGTTGAGGGACTATCTGGCTATATGTAACCAGATCATTCTTTCAGGGAAAAACAAAAGAGAACAAAAAACCCCAGCCCAGGAATCCAAACACAAAATCTGTGAATTCAAAATTCATGTACTTGTGCCTCAGAGGTTTTGGCCTTCATTACCAAAACACATAGATCCACATACAAAGCTTTTTCATCTCTGAAATATGCAACAATGCTGCTATTGAAACTGCAGGAAACACACCTGAATAAAACACAGTTATTTCTCCCAGAACTGAAGTATTGTGTGCATTGATACACCATTCAAGCTGGATGAAAAGCATGTCCTACACTATGTCTTCCACTTATTTTAATGACATTCTACACAGTATTTAAAAAAAAAAAAAGGCTACAAAATATTCTCTTCAGGTGCTGTTCAGAACAATGACAACTATTACTAATGTATGGGAATATCATTACAGAAGAATATTTTAGAAGCTGGAGTTACTGATTGACTAGAGCCTATTTAGATGCCTGTTTACAAGTGGGGAGACAATTTTGTGGCAAAAAGCTGAGAGAGGAAGTTGAGCTAACCCTCTTGCACTACAAACACGAAGAGCTGCTTTGGGAATTCTGCCTGAAAATCCCCACTTTGCTTCAGATGGATCCAGTAAAACAGTGGAAAAGAGGAATAGAAGATTCAATAGTAAAGAAACACAATCTGATGGATGGAGCAGACAACAAGTTATTAGCTGCAGCATCCTTTTTTGCTAGCTTTTGAATACACTCTGCAATAACATGTGCAAAGTATTTTGAGAGCTTCAAATTACAATTCTCATATAAATGTGAAGAAGTAATATTGTACATTCCAGAAACCTCTTCATTCATAAAATATTCCTGACCATATGTCTGTAAACTAATAGCAATCACCAAAATGGCATGAAACATGGCACAAAAAAGTGTGAAAAATAACACATGACAGAGATCTGATACATCTTCAGGGAGAAGTTTCAGGGGAAAACACTCCAATGTCAGCAATATTCAGTGGCTATCAGAAATGTATTTCTTCTCATTTTGTCATTACCTATTAAACCCAACTATTCTGGCAGTAAATGGTTAAAAAGGAAATAAATTAAGATTATTGTCAATCATTACATACAGAAAAATAATTAACTCAGTACATTTATTTATCTATTTTTTGCTAGTTGATTAAATGAATGATTGATGATAGGTTCCTTGTTTTCCTTTCCTTCATTTTGTCATTATAAATGATCAGTATGAAACTAAACGGAGACATCAAATTGAAATTGTTAGAAGCACAAAATATAAAGCAGATGGATCCAGATTATTTCAACTTTCTTGTTACTCTAGTGTAACTTAGTAAAATGCATTTATATATATACACAAAGAACTCCATTGATAGCAGAAATAAACAGTAACCGGACTTACTTTCCTCTCAAATATTACATATTAATATTCAGGCCTCCCTTTTTAAAAAGAATCTTTTAATAATTTGGTAGAGAAATTGTTAAAACAAATGCTCTTATCCTATTTATCCTAGGATAAATATAAAATTTGTCATTGGATAACTCACAGTAAACAGTTTGTGCAAAGATGCCAAAGCATTCTTAAATGCTGACTAGTGTTCTGAATAACACAACCCTAGTATACAGCTTTGGGGAAAATATAAGGAAAAATATGGGCACAGTCAATTGAAAAATTGTCCTTTGGGTAATGTGAGAAGAGGGAAGAGTGAGCTAGAGAGTCAGCGGTCTCTCGTCTGCCCATAAGCGTACACTCAGCATCCTCCCAGCAGAGAAATGATGAGTTAGCCCACTACATACGCAAGGATTTTCTTCTTACTCATTTCACATGCAAGAGAAGCAAGACCTAAGTTCTGAAATCCCTCCAAATTTTTGAGGACAGATGAAATCCTGGGACTCTGAAACGAGGACTGAGGCAGTTTCCCCTGAACTGACCAAAAATTGCTGGCCGGGCGAGGAAAGTTAACTGAGTGCAACTGCATTTTTGAAAGTTAAGGGAACTGACCCAGAAGTCTCAGGAGACTGCTTTTATATGGGTTTTAAAAGAAAGTAAAATATCTTTCTCCCAGAGCGATTCACAGTGGTAAATGGTCAAGAGCTTGAAACCTTTGTTACTTACAGAATTTACTGTTGAGAACTCAACTGAAGGAAGTCACTGGCAAAATCTGTGACTTTCCTTCCACTTCTGAAGAAACTACTTAACTCTGAAACAGCCATTTTTTGGATGAAGACACATCTCATCTCTTTTCACTACTTGGAAATACTAGAGACAGCTGAGCTCAAATCATGCAGATAGTCCAAGTTCACTTTAATTTTGAGCCAGGGGAAGGCTGAATTCAGGAGGAATTCTTTTCCTCCTATTTCCATACAAATTCTGGCTTCAGCTAATATGCTCTCTTAGAAAGTCAGTTACTTTTCCCCAGAGATCCCTCGTTTCTGTGCACCACACTAGGATTGTAGAGGTGACTCTGAGGCGGGTTTGGGTTGAAGGGAACCATTTGCGTGCGCTTAGGAAGGATCTTCTAAGCACACTCAGCTTGGCGGAGTTTCCCTTGCCCAGATATGATATTGATACCCAACATGATAATGCAAGTTGTATGGATAAGACAGGTATCAGACTGAAAGGTGTCATAAGGAACTTTTTAGACAACTCTGAAAAGATTTTTTTTCTGAGAAATCTTCCAAAGTCTGTGGGTAAGATAATATTGCACTTGAGCTATCCTGGCCCATTCAACATCCTAACTGTGAAATCCACTTGCCCCAGAAGATTTCTTCCCCAGTCTCACCTTGTGTTACCTGTTCTCTATGTTCAGTTCTATCACAAACTATTCCTACTGCAAGAATTATGCCATTGAAACAAAATATAAAGTCAAGGGTAACCTCCAGTATTCACAATCATTCATGAGGATTCACCTCTTGACATTGTTCAATCCTTACCAGCAGAAGTAATCCAGAACCACATCACAATGAGACAGACATTCAGGTTAATTCCCAAAGTAAAAAACTCACCAAAATGGCAAGTCCATATTACATGAAAATGTATATCAAATACACGTCACTGGGTTAAACCAAAGAATATCACACTGGAATAGCTACTGCAAGCTTTACTTTAGGTTTTTATGATACTGTTACTGAAATATTCTCTTCAGCTCTGGTTTCCCCATTCTCAAAATATGTTAGAAAATTGGATACAACTCAAGTAAGAGCTACAAGAATGATTAGACTTCTAAAAGTCAGTCCCTACAGTGAAAGACTAAGAAAGCGCAATTTATTTAGTTACTGAAAAGAAGGTTAAGAGGATCACAATACCTACATGTGGAAGAGATTTCTGACAGTAGGCAGCTCATTAATCTAGCAAAAAAGGCATAACAAGATCCAGTGTTTGGATGCTGAAGCTGAAATAAGACTACAAATGAGGCACACTTTTTTCACAGTGACAGTAATTAACCGTTGGAACAATCTGCCCAGGGATGTAGTTGATTCTTTATCATTTAAATGCTTTACATCAACATTAGATACTTTCCAAAGAGATAAGCCTATGTCTCAAAGAGATGCAGAAAATACTGGATGAGGTTCTGTCTTGGGTGTGCAAGAAGTCAGCCCGGATGCTAATCAGAGCTACTCAGCATTGTGCCTCGACACCACAGCACCACGAGTGCTCTGCCCCTCCAGGACCAATCATCCCATGGCCATCACGTCCACCAGAGTGCTCTGCCCCTCCAGGACCAATCACCTCCCAGTCATCATGTCCACCCTTTGTGTGCAGTTCCATTCAGACTGAACAAATGCTGCCTCCAAATTCATCTTCCTCTTTAACAGGTAAATGGACACCTTCACAGATAGCCCATGTCACATTCACTATCTGGCATAATCAATGCTGGAGACCAAAATACACCAAAACTGCCCATAAGCCCATGGTGTAAAGCTGTTTGAGCACTGACTTTGCCAGGTGCTTCCACCCAAGGAACATCTCTTGGGCTAACTCCAAGTGAGTGATGAGTGAATAGATACATAGCAAAAATCTCTCAACATAGCTGCCTGTATGCAAAATACAATTCCTTTATGTCTAATGAGTTTGTTGGAAAATCAAGAAGTTCCATGAGGATAAAGAAACCAACTAAACCAAATATATGATGAGGTTAGGTGAGCTACTATTTTCCTCTCAGCTCCTTAGTAACATTTGTAAAAGAAAACTTGTCCTTTAAATCTTCAGGATAGGATGTTAGAGCAAAAGAATAGCAGAGAAAAAAAAAAGTATTAAATAGATGATAACAAAAAAATTATCTTCAGAACAACAAAATTAAACACCCCACTTATTCACCTCTAGGAAGGGTTAGAAAGAACCATTTAAAATATAAATAAAAATTATACACTCAGACTGTTTTAGGACAGTGGAAGCGCACAGAAAATCAATCACACTTGGACTTGCCCTACAGTATACACACTAAAGTATTTTGTAGGTTTTTTTTTAGAATACCTAGGTTTTTTTTTTCTTTTGACACTTAAAACACTGGCAATGGACTACAAAATCTTTAAAAATTACTAAAGGGGGGGTTTTCTTTATTATGAGATACACCTGATTAAGACAATATAACACAGAGATTCTATATAAAATGGATTAGAAATATTCCTTCTATTCAATTTCTTCATTACCTACCCTGAGTGCAAATTTTCATGTTATTCTGGAAAACATCTCCTCATAGATGTGGGTTAAAATTCTAAATGGGTTAAAATTCCTTTCATTAAATACAGCATTCTTGCAAAGGACATGAATATAGTGTTAATGGTTGAGAACTGGACTCTTGGACTTGTGACATGGGAAGAGGGCTCTATTTCCTGCTCTGACACACACTTCTCATAGGATATTGAAAAGTCATTCTTGGCTTTGCAAATGTGCTCAGCAGCTGCTTCTTATGATCAGATTACCAAAGTGTTGAAATCTTTTGAAAATCTGGCTATTTATTTTGTTGCTGAATAGGATCAGAGATCTTTTGAAATCTGGCTCCAGTTGGAGTGCTGTGCTCTTTTGAAAAGCTAGCCCTAAATCTGTATATGCCTCAATTTCTCTATTAGCATTATCAGCACTGTTCCGCATCAAGAGGTTGAGAAACAGCTCACATACACAGCAATTCAAATTTGAAAGGGGATATATAGATGTACAATTACTCTTATAATTGTAGAAATACTATATGTACCTATAAAAGAAAATAATTTTTCTCCTAACTTTTGTACAAATGGTTTTCTGTAAGATCTTCAGTTATATAGTCTTGACAATATTATTCTTGCTATAGGTAAAGTTTGGGAATTATCTGTATGTATTAAAATGTGAGCAGAGCTATTTCTCTGTCTTCCTTTTATGGTTAAAAATGTGTTTAACTGTTTTACAGATGATGAAATAAGACACAGAATTTTGTACTTGCATGTGGTATCATCCCATGCAAAGCAAAGTAAAAAGAATTTTTATAGGATACAAATAGAATGCAAAGTGACAACACGCACATGCTTGTGCAGATGCACTCAGTTAACTGTGTATAAGAATTATAGGGAATGATGAGCTCAAGTACTGATATGAAGGTAAGAATTTTCTAACAGCTCCATTCAGGAGGACAACTCTGGCACAACTGGTGTTTAAGTATTTTGTGAGGTACTTGCCTTTCTTTCCTTCCATGTTAACAGAAAGTGCAGTCACTAAAACCTTTGAAATTTCAAATAAAAATATTCACTTTGGCTTAAAAGCTAGCAAATAAACAGAAAATTATCTTCCTTAAGGGAGCTTGATATTTTAAAACAACACAAGTTCCCCAGCTGTGTAGCGATTCTTATTTGGCTTGTGATCTCGGGTAGATATAGAGGCTTACATGTTCTCTAAATTGTAAGCTCTATATGAAGGGTGTTCTTTAATTACTGACAGCTAATGAAAACAGTTTTTACTGATCTCTCTAATGTCCTGGGAAAGTCTTTACTATGGATTCATTGTATTCTACTTTATATCCCTGATTGAAATGGGAGACCACAAGAGCATAGGGATTTGGTGGAAACTCGATTTCGTTCCTCTGGTTTCAAAGAGAACAGTTGCAGAAATTAAGCTGCGTTGATATCGTGGTCAAACTTTGGTCAGACTGTGGTTATACTTGCATTTATATAGATGTAAAATCAGTGCACTTTGGTTTTTAAAACTGCTGGATCTACCGTCAGTATCTAAATCTTGCTCGGTTGATCAGAGGGACCTAATATAACTATTACATGAAAATAAATATTATTATTAAATCCAAATGCTTCACTTCCAGAGCTCTACTATTTGCTCCAAATATTGAGACAGTCACTTTGGAAAATGCTTGTAAATGTACAACAGTAAGCATATGATATGGGAAACATAGGTTTTCTATTTCAAAAAAATATTTTGTGTTTTGTTTCATTTCAGACAAAATATTTTGAGTCATAATCTTTTACTTTCAATATAGAGTGATGTAACTCCTGGTATGACAAGTATTGTAACAGGCCATTCAGTTGCAGTGCTTTATTTCCGCTAAGCACCCAATCTGTTGGGGATTTTTTTTGTTTGGTTGGGGTTTTTTTGTTGGTTTTTTTTTTGTTGTTGTTGTTGGATTTTTAGGGGTTTGTTTTGTTTTGTTAATTTGTTTGGGATTTTTTTCTAATTATCAGCTGGTTAACCCATTTCTTCATACAGATGTATTTATTAGCCCTGCAATAGATATCCCTCAACAAGATCTAAAAGCAGGATTCATTCAACAGGAGATATATGGTAGAGGTTCAGATGACCCAGAAAACCAATAAGCTACAATCATAGAAGACTAAGCTCTATTGAATGCAGCAGGGCTTTATGTATGTCCTTACATTCTCTTCCCAGATGAGGAGACTAAGGGATGAATGCTATACTGAAACTATTAAATGCAGCCACAAGATCCTATCCCTCAACTGCTTTCATTTGCAAAATGTGTGCTATGATATTAAGCTTGACTGAGGCATTGTCCAAAGCACTCTTCATAGTAAAGACACCTTCCTTCTGCTCAGAAAAGGGTGAATAAAAAGACAAATAGAAGTTCCATCAGATATTGCAATCTGCAGATAGCAACAGTCTTTTTTCATTTTACATATCAAAAACTACAGCAGTGATTACTGTTCCTGATTACTACAAGCAAAAAGCAGAACAAGCGCTTTTGGCACACCGGATTCATTGCACATCTGTAATTGGCTAACCCCATCATGTGCATTATTTCATAAAGTTATGTAGACTGCACATATAATTTAAGATATTCATGCTTCTAAAAAAGACCACCTGGAGCTAACCCATGCAACATAAAACATGAATGTAAAAATCATATGGAAGCATTTTATTAAGAACTTTGGAAAAGCGGATGTTGTGGCACTGACTTTTACACAGAAATTTCCACTGGATGAAAATTCATATCATTATAGTGCAAAGAAATTAATTTCATTTTAATTTGAAAGTTTTCCCTGGTTTATTTCAGTATCCCTACTAAGGGAGTAGCTAAAGCAGCCATCAATACTCTACTCCTCCTCATATATTTACCTCTGCAAGTCTGACGCCCATGCTTTTGCCAAAACCCACTCAGCCAACACTATCAATATTCTCAAACATGAATTGGAATGCCAACACCCACCATCTTTTAGCAGGAATGAGGAAAGTATGTTCTCAACTTAGGAGTGAATTTTTACTGACATGCTAAGGACTACTGTACACAGAAAGTCATCCACATTGAAGGAAGAAAGAATAAAGTGAAAACTTAAAAACTCTGGACTTTCTTTTAAATATTAATATTCTTCATCAGATTGTTTTCATTACAAAGGCCGCATTAAGGATGCATACATGTAGAGAAAGATGCAGGGCTACAAAAAGGAGAGAGTCAGCCCAGGAGACCAAATACAAGAAGCTATTTTGATATTTGGGGTTTTAGCTCTGGACTCAAAAAAACCCCCCCTAAAATAGCTAAGAAAAATAAACCATATTAAAAGAAGATAAAAATATGCAATATTGACCAAAGAATTGTAACTGCACAAGAAAGGAAGATGAATTGCAGTGTAATAGAATGGAAATGCAGTAGTTGCTGTGAGTGAGAGAAAAGACACTAATGTCATCTTTTCTATTACCTTGCTCTTAAAACACTGTTTGGTTGTTTTCCTATTTAATTGTTAAGTTTCAAGGTAAAGTTCTAGCGATAAACAACTCTTCTAGGGACTGACATTTGATTGACAACATTCTAGAACAAGTATTAATTTGTTATCAGCAGTAAATGCTTTGTGTCTCCACAGAAGTGATGGATAGAACTTTTTATGATACAAATAAAGTACCATGAGAAAGCAAATCATTCATTCATTTTTGCTAACAGAAGTGGAAGGATCTGTTAGGTTGTTTTGTGCCTTTCTTCATTAAAAAAAAAGCCACAAAAACCCCCAAAAAACTGAACTTGAAATGCTTTTCCCATTATTTCTGTTTTGCTTCACAAAAACCCAGAACCTTTCAACGTCCTTTAACTCCAGCAGCCTAGCATATAGGACAGCAATGACTACAAAAAAATAATAATAGTAGTAAAAGTAGTAGTCATAGTAATAATATAACTACAACAGCACCAAAAAACCAACATTAGGTTTAATTTAGTAAGCTGAATAGATCATTGTCTATGATCCAAACATCATTGTAATTTGGGAATTTTAAATCAGCAATCAAGTCATGTTTAATCCCAGTTTCCTGATGGTCATACCCTGAGCAGATTCTGTAGAAAAACAGAAATTCCTTTCTTAATAGTAACTTTCACTTTAATCTGCTTTCCAAGAGCAATTAATTATACAGTTAATGTGTTTGACTTGGTTCTGCCAACATACCATTCTTACAATATTTCAAAACCATAATTGTTATGAACTAGGACTCCAAATGCCTTACAAATAATTCCATATCCAATGCAAATCCTAGTTAACTGGACTTGCAATTTCAGACATTTAAGCTAGGTTTGTTTGATAAGAATTACTTTCCATTTATCCATGTTTGTTGAAAAACATAATCTTACTTTTATCCCTTTAGTGCAGGAAATTTCGCAGTATTCTGCCTATAATGCTTTGAGGCTGAAACAACTCAGTAGTATATTCACAACACCAGCACTTGCAAAGTATGGATTTGTATTGTATTGTAACCTGAACCAGAAAGACTTGTAGAATTGATTCTGTAGAAGCAAGCACTTAAATAAACCTTACCAAACTCTTCGGCCTTTTCTGCATCATTAAAAGTTTTATTATACCTTACTGCTAAAGAGTCTACACTGTTTCCAGAAACATTTAACATTTTTAATACACATAAACTTGTTCTTTCTTGAATTCTTCCAGTCCCATTAGATTTTTTTCTTAATGTCTCTACTTGTTTTTGCCAATATTCCGCACCTCAGACAGTCCAGTTTATCTTGCTATATATATATATCTCCCTTTAATGCCATAAGTTTTCTATAAATACACATACATACTTTTTCAAGTTAATTATTTTACTGTCATTCTGGAAAAGGACATATTTTTAGAATTTTCAGGTGCATATGAAATGATAACTTTTTTTCTTTAGAGGTTCTAGTCTTAGGGGTTCTAACTATTTTATTATTTTATTTATTTATTCTATTATTTTATTTTTTCCATCAAAATTTTTCCTCATGATCAGTTTCCCCACTAGGCAAACAGTCCCTGAAATGCACAAAGCACATTTGTTGACACCCTCCCTCATTTGCCAAATTTGCAGTCAATCAGGACATGATCACCTGTCACCAGGAAACCACCAACTCAGCCCCACATTCAATTCATCTTGTCTATGTCAATGAGATTCAAACTGAGCCACCTCATTTTTGGTCCCATATCTTTCATACCAGAAAACCATCAATAATTCTCATGGAGAACAATCATGTTTTACCACTGACTTCTGGAAATTTTCAGCACAATGTTTCTGTTACATTCCAAAAAAAGTCATCATCTTTAACTCATGCAATAGGTTGAAGACTAGATACCTGTGGCTATGGCTGCACTGCCACATAAACAGGTTTACAGCGGATGAACATTATGTTTACAATCAGTGGTTGGTACTGATACATAGTCAGAGCACAACAGTAGCCCCTATATAAACAGGGATAAGATTCTCATAAGAACAATGCCTGCAAGGCAGGGAGAAATAAATTACAGGGCCATCTGAATTCTCCAGCATGAGAGCAGAAATACTGCACAAGGGATCTGAATTTGGAGACCCTTTTCATCTCTAGGAACACCACCAATTCATCTGCATCACCCTCTTTTCATCTGAGTTTTTCATATAAAACTTTGAGAAACAATATCTTAGGCCAAAAACACTATGGAAGAAAATAATTCTAACTTTGCCCTTATAGATGGTTTCCCTGAGACAGAATTGTGTAGGGGTTCAGAACAGAAGGCTGGTCTCTCTGGAAGGCTTGTGGGCTTTAGCAAGGAAAGGCTTGCACTATCTGCCAAGTTCCTGCTCAGGAACTTTCCTTTTAAAATATTAAAGGCTAACAACAGGTAATGTTATTTAAAGTGTTTCCACAATGAGGTCATGCAGAAGAGAACAACTTATTCCTCTCTTGTAAATGCATACATATCGAGCACAAAATATATTAGAAAAAGATATTTAAATTAATGAAAGTAATTCCACTTGACATTTGGGATAACAATTACCATACTTTCCAATTATCATTATTGCTTGTTTTCTTTCCCAGAGAATTCAAAGTGCTGGACTTGTTTTCTCAACCTCAAGCCCCTCAGTATGATATGACGTCAAGTTGATTTTCAGCTTAGACTTATATACTTTGTTTATCTTGAAAATGGAACCTTTGAAAACATGCTAGTTTAAAGGAAAAATGTGCAATTTTGTTTTAAAGTGTAATTTTTCTTCTTATGGTTATAATTTTTTTTAAATCTCTCTACCAATACAGACTTGAAGTAACATTGAGTGCTTCATGGCAAGGAACTTTTCAGAGTTGTATTTACTTACATTGAACAGGAACAATTTGGACAATAAATATTTCAATACACCACAAATACTTCTGAGAGAATCTGATTTCTCCTGCAACTGATATATATTAATTCCAGAGTACAAATGTGTAAAACTACCTAATTGCAGAATATGGAACTCCAAAAGTAGAGATGGCTAAACTAACACTGACATTTTTACACAACCCACCAGTCAGTCAGTACTATTTATTGAAATCCTTTTTCACTCCTCACCTACAATCTCACACACATCTCTTCTCTTACAGCAGAAGTAAGAGGTTTTTTATTTATGTAGCATAAAATGTAAAGGTTTGGCATAGAAAAAAAAAATTACAAGCTCACTTTTAACTTGACATATCCAAAGTTGTCTTACATATTCTAGTTTCCACACGTCACATTATTCAACAGGAAATAAGACTCGTGGCCTTGCAAAAACATTTGTATCTCCAAAGACAGAAATTAACACCTCACTTCAATAAAAAAAGAATTTAAAAATTATAAGTATTTCAGTGTTATCATAGCAAATTACGAGGACGAGGATTGCAAAATTAGGCACAGATTATCAGATTATTTTCTGTTTCAAAAGAAGCAGAAATTTTAAAAGTTGGGAACTCCGTTTAAGGCAAAGGGTCCTGAGTTTATTTTTATAGAGGCAGTGGTCCTGAGTAAGAACCAATGTCCCAAAGATTGCCAAAAACCAAAATACACAGCATGACTTTTCATCAGCCAAACACATTCAACACATTGAAGAAAATCACCATGCTTCACACTCCTCCTCTCTCTTCCTCTTTCCACTACTAAAAAAAAAAAAAAAAAAAAGACAAAAACATGTGGCTTAGCAAAAAACTCTCAATGCAGTGGAAAAGAATATGAAAATTTGCATTATCTTTGAATGCTTTTAGAAACAGTTTGTGCCAAAAGTGCAATGAAATTTAAATTCAATAATTTGAAGACAATGTTCCAAAACACAAAGGTCTTCACAGAGTTTGATGTTGGAACAGGACTACAGGGCCTAGTACCAAAATGCACAAGAGGATTTCAAGTTCCATGCAACATAAGGCACCACTTTCTGCCTGAACACACAGTAAATACAATTAAAATACTTCCATTTCTAGACAACTTTCAGAAAACTCAAATTTTATTTCTAAAAATTGGTAAACAACTCATTTACTGTTGTCCTCAGAATATATTTCATAAATGGAAGACTTTTAGAAGGATGGAAACAGAGGAGAAAAGTACTGTTATTGATAACACATTGTACATACTTTCAAAGACGAAAAATTTTATTCCTACTGACTATAAGTAATATCTTGATTATTTTCTTCCACATATATTTACACCCCAGTCTTTAAGAACTATCTTTAAACTTATCTACTATAATTGTGTGCATATTTGTTTATAAGGACTGAAATTTGCTATACACAGAAAGCCTTAGACAATGTAGCAAAAGAAAAATGACTGAAGTCTGCTGTATTAGAGGATGGAATTTTTTTCCATTTTTAGCAAATGTCAAATCATTGACTACTGCTTTTAAGATTAATAAAAGATATAATGGTTTTTAGATCACCCCTAAATAAAGATTACTATGAACGAAGAAATGACTTACCAATAGTCACCACAATGAGATTTCCTTAAAGGTTACAATCATCAGTTATTTAGCTGAAACACTGCTGAGAATGCCTGGTCATTTCTTGAATAATGCATAATGTTCATTGCAGATTTGATCTGTATTATTACAATACAGATATTTATAAAATAATGGTGAAAACTATCTGTTACTTTCCAATTGTTCAAGATATTTCCATGAAGTAATTGACTCTTAAAATATAATATGGAGTTACCTGAGCCCTCATTTGCAAGCACAACTTGTAGTGATCACTACACAATAGGCATTAGAAAACAAACTCATCAGCCTTTACAGACTTCTAAGAAAAGCTGTGATAAATACAGGGCCGAGTAAAGGACCTTCCTGAAATACTGAATTAAAATTAGTTAATTGCTGTACAGTATTGGGAGGAAAATTTAAAACTAAGCTTTTAAAATGAATGATTAACAGAAGCAGGTCCACACATTTGGGGGAAGAAAAAAATAGCAGTTATCTATACAATAAAAGTACCTCTCAAATAATTTCCCAAATATCTGTAAGTATATTCAGAAGATTGCTTGTGCACATACTAAGTGTGTCTAGTGTTTTATTGTAGGTTTATCATCCATACTTCACATGAATGTGCAAGCTATTTATGTGAGCTTGTTTATACATATGAACTTCAAGGGCAGCAAAAAGCAGCCTTAATAAATGAAACAGAATTTCTTTTGATGTAATTTCATGAATGTTTCATCAGAATGTGTTAACAAGTTTCTATGTAAGGAGAACTGGTGAAATCATAAAATATACCTGTACTATACAGTTAAACCTGCTTATGGGGAATTCTTATACAATGAAACACACTTTCATCAAGCATTGCTTCAATATACTGACACATAAATAATAGAGTCCTACCTAGCATTAAGCTGAGCACCCAAACAGGAGGAAAAAAATGTCAAAACCCTTTCCTGAGCCCCCATACCCCTTGCACCTAAAGGAATGAGAACCATAGCACTACATGTTTGGAGGGGCAGGGTTATTATTCAGATAGGGTGAACAGACATTAAATGTTTACCCAGCTCTTTCTTAGGGAGAAACATTAATCTAGATCAGACTAGTGATGTTGTTGTCTAAGAATAAGATTTTGTTCTTAAAATTCTTTTCTTCATTAGAATCTTTGCACAAAAAGGAAGATTTGGTATTCGGGTATATATTCCAGAAGAGGATAATGAAAAATAGATCCCAGATACTCTCAAAATATACAGAGATTGGCAGAGCTCAGAGTTTCAGTAACACAGGACAGCTTGTAGAAGCACAGACAGATCATAGATTGTACAGCAGAGTCCACTTTACATCTACCTTGAAAAAATGTTTAATTGCCTGAGAATAAACCCTCATCCTGTAAAAATTTGCATATTATATCAGAAGCCTAATGAACCATGTTACACTCATGCCCTGGATGATGTAATTATTGCTTTTTTTTCTTCCATGAGAATTATATATGATGTGGCAGATAATATAAATTAAATATACGAAAGGATGGAACTATGTCCAGCTACTAAATCGTCAGTCTGAATCTGTGTTGGTTTTTGCCCTCCATACCTCTCTCCATCCACTGAAAATTTTAACTTTCCTTAAATAATATCATTTCCTTTAAATGGAAGAGCAGGTAAATTCCTTTGCACCATCAATACAAGCAACCCTTCACGGACAGCTGTGGGCTGATAAATAAGATTCTATTTCTACCTCCTCCCTCAACCCTTAAAGGTGGCTTCTTTGTTTGCCATGTGCTGTATACATTCTATCTGGTTTAGTGTAGATTAAGAGTTTGTAGTTCATGTTTCATGGAAAAAACCTGAAGTGCTCAAATCTGATATGCCTCTTACAAATATGTTTCCTTCAAACTGTGAGAGCAGTAGCTAAAATAAAGGAGTATTCTGTGCTGCTAAAGCCAGGACACCCAGAAATCCCAGGTTTGCTAACTCTGATTTCTGTTACTGCAACTTAGTCCCTAATATAAAATACCTATCAGACAGAGATCACACTCACCCAGATGGGTAGCCTTAGTTTAAAAAATAATAGATTACCAAAAAAAGTCCACTTAACACAGGTCATTGGAAAGACTATTTAGGAGCAACATATACACAGCCTCTATTTTGTGGCAACTCACATCTCAAACACTACTTGTGCTCCCCAACTGCTTGTCTGAGCATTAAAAGAGATCTTTTAATACTGAAAACAGTCTATTTTGTTGATAAATGCCTACTGGCTCAGAAGTCAAAATAATTTCTATAGACATTACAAGAGGATAAATATCCTAGTCTGTCAGCTGAAGATTTAAGTATTTGGATGTGATGCTTTCAAACTTCAGAAATATGTGATTCTACCTTTAATCTATAGCCAGAAAATTAAGAGATTGAGTTCTCAAATCAAGGAATAATGGCATTTTCCTCTCAAACAAATACTTATATAAAATACTAAAACAAAGCAACACAATTACAGGTAAATAATTTGAAAGAATTTAGTCTACATCACCCAGAAGACTTACAGCTGTAATAGCTACATCATAGGTTTGTTGTTAAATAAAAAATAATTAAAATAAGAGGTTTATTTCACCTTCACATGGTGTCTTTCTCATGCAGACCTCAGATTTCCACATTTGAATCCCTTTAAAGGATTTGATATGCAGGGAAAGAAGAAAGGATGAAGGTAAAAATTTCAATTTAGAGGCTACTAAAGGCCGCCATATTCTATAGTACACAACAATATTTACTCCATACCTTTTACTGATGTATTAGGTGGAGGTCCTTCCATCCTCAAGTTCCATGGAGGATCACCTTGATTAGCAAAGTCCCTCATTTTCAGATAGCTAATTGTAAGTCGGATGATGGATGCCTTGTCAAGCTGGCTGGTAATGGCTGCAGGCAGTGGCAACAACTTTGCCAACTCATAGAACTCAAAATTCTCCTTTCCCCGGCGAGAGCGAGCAGCATCGCGGGACTTTTCCTTCCTCAAAGCTTGTAAACTGAAAGAAAATAAAGAAAGTAGGACATTCATCAGTATTAGTGTTCTGTCACATTTAACCAATTTACTTTTTTCACTGCTGGTCTTCAAATTATCAGATTTTCGACATGCTGTTGCATATGGATCTACAGAATTCAGGATATATAAAATGGTGCTTCACGCTCGAATGACTGAAACTAACAACAATATGTAAGTGGTGGTCAACATATTATATAACTACTCAAATCACTTTAGCCACTTCCTTTTTAGCCTGCCTTTCCTTTGTCAGCTGTCAGTCTCGAGAAAAAATCCCAAGAATACTGTGTACACGTGGGGTTTATATGTCTAGGTGCCATTGTTTCGCACTGACTCACTCACTCACCCAATTTTGCCTTAATTTTTGTCATATTCTGACTCTTGGGAGAAGGTTAAAAGCAGATGATTCAAGTGTTTGCCACCTCTGGCAGCCAAGATTACCAAACAGGTTGTACACCAACTGCTGAGACACAGAAGGGTAAGTCTGGTGCAATAATGTGAAAATTCCTGTGTTTCATGAAGCTGTTCCTCAGGAGTTGTTCAACTGCCTTTGCAGTGGAAGCAGTAACCTTTGTCAGTGGGGTGAAAAAGCTGTTAATACAGTTCTGTGATTCACATTTTCTGATTGTAATTTGCTACCACATACATGGCAGACTGACAACTTTCTGATCAGAATGGACCTTCTGCTTTACACTGAGCTGTTGGAAATGCAAAGACATCCATTTAGTCCTGTTTCATCAATGTATCATTTGCTACGACTAATACAGAGAACAAAGATAACTCAGATTTTACTCCTGCAATATTTGTTTAATTGGTGTAAAACTTCGGAATGCAGTGGGATGACAATATTCATAACCACCTGCATTTTTGTAGCCATCTCTGCCACTTCAGACTTGGTAGGGCATATCAGCTGGGCCCTTAAAACACAAATGAAATCCCTCCATGGCAGCTCCCGTAGTATGGTTAGCATGTTACATTCCCTACACAATTCCACACCAATAGCAATTATATTTAGAAAGACAGTCTGGCTAAGAAATAGGAATGGTGAGATAAAAGGTATGGGAGATAAAGATACAGATAAAGATACAGAATTCTACTGAATTATATAGTAAAATACATACTTGGTTTTATAAACTCTACATGGAATGCTAGCACCTTGATTTGTAAACTATATTCTAGGAAAAAAGTACCTGAAAAATAAGATTTCACAATGTTCATTGTAGATGCATCTCTCTCAAACTTCGTATTTTAGATATCTACCATCATGGATATCTCTCAAAAGGTACAGTAAATATAACAGATAAAAGTATTTAATGTATACACAGAATAGGGGAGCTACAACTGTGTGAGGTATGAACTGTCCAATTAATTCCAAGGAAGTAGTATGCCCCCACAAGTTAAATATAGACAACAGTGACACAAGGAAAAGGCAGGCAAATGTCTCTGCACAATTGCTTCCAAGTGAAAGCTCAATTTCATGGCCTAAGACTTGGCCTTTTCTACCTGTCACCACCTTTTTTTTCCTGGAAGCCAAGCCTGAGAATTCAAGTCCCCAAATCAAGTTAGTAGAAGAACTGAGATTATAGACCTGTTCTGAAACTGCACCAAGGACCTTCTTCCCAGAGCACTTAATTATGTCCCTATGTAAAATGGGAGATTGTTAAAGACCCCTAGTAAAACAAATCAGAAAAATTACAGATCTCAGCAACTTCTGAAACTGAAAAATGAGTGGTGGTTAGAAATTGAGTGGTGATAGAATATTTTTTAGAAACACCAAAGTCTAAATCCACAGTTTACAAGCCCTGTAGAGGCTTCAGGAGATTGCTGAAAATGAGTAATATACTGGAATGTAGGATTGTGTAAAACATTACTGGATCAGTAACACCCTGCAATGGAAGTCAGTTGAGCTGAAAAGTGAGGCTCCATGTGTCAGCAAACAGAAATATTTGAAAGCCACCTATGGTTATTCAAAGTCACACAACAAAAAAAGTAGAAGGGATGGGGAGCTGACATGATAAACAAAAGAAACTCTTGAGAAACAGTATTGAGAATAACTCACTTTTTCTCCCAACCATTTGTTATATTTTCATTTGTGGAAGCTTCATAGGGTGAATCAAGTCAAGGAATTTGTGACTTGGAGCACTTCTCTTGGCACCCATGCCATTAAGCTAAATTAAGAAAGGGTGTCTGCGAATATGTGCACACAAGTCCTAATTTCTACTCCATGTAAT
This sequence comes from Ammospiza caudacuta, assembly GCF_027887145.1. Classification (NCBI taxonomy): domain Eukaryota; kingdom Metazoa; phylum Chordata; class Aves; order Passeriformes; family Passerellidae; genus Ammospiza; species Ammospiza caudacuta. Next base: position 40,025,326 of record NC_080598.1, on the reverse strand, counting down.
TCCACTAGGGAAATACAATGTACTGTTGGACACTGCAGTTATGCTGATAAAATGGGTCCTTAATTTGGGAGCAGTGATTTCCTCAGCAGGATGCAGGAATTCATTAGATACAACCTAAACATGGCTGTTAATCCTCACTGGCACCTGTGATTCTGACAGGCAACATCAGCTTCCTTGTCAGATGCTCTTAATAAAGCAACATACTGGCACTAATAATCCCAAGAGGATGCTAGAAAAGAGGAGTGTGAAGCTCCCAACAGCAAGCAGTGATGTTGACACACAACCAAAATTCATCTTGGTTCCTATCATATGACACCTGGAACTAGAGGGGTTCTTGGAACATAAATGAATTTGCAAAAACTTAGAAATACACAGTCTCTTCTGCTAATAAGAAAAATTAAAGTGTGGGAAACTATAAACATGTTTACTAAGTGGCTTTCAAAAACAGTCAGAAAGCACCAAGAAAGCAAGCATTACATGTTTAAAGAGTTCTCAAATAACAGAGAAGATCCCCCAATAGTCAAGCAAATATACATAAAATATCCACAGTACCAAGAGAGTAATAGTGGGAAATATACCTGAGGGATATAAATATTGCTCCCTCTTTGCCTCCTGTGGAAAAGGGATAGTAGCTAAGACAATTGGATCAGGGTGCATCAGGGTACAATGTAAAAGGATGGTATTGTCATACAATGGTGAAACTTCATGCGTTCCCTTAAAAAAGACATTTTCTTATAGAATTTCCACATACAGAGTCCTCTAAAGAAGACTAAGAGGTTTCCAGCTGATAGCTCCTGATAATTCTGAGGAGCAGGACCATATAAACAGGATATTTCATGGCTTGAAGACTAATGCTATTTTAGATATGGTTTCTGAAATATATTTTATTTTTCCTTTTAGGGCCTTTCCAGATGGACTGATATACAGGTGGTCTGGCTTTTACAGATGAAAGGGTACCATAAATACTACCATATAATTCTAAAATGGTATACATGACATTTCTAAAGTAGATTTTGTATTGAAGACACAGCAGATGCAGAAGACATGATAATATGGTGCTGCATAAAAGTTTTATTGGTACTCATAACTCACTTGTGATTTCATTGTGCTTGTGGTCATTCCAAGCTTAACCTGCTCTATATTTTATTTCACATAATTTTATATACTTTACATTCATAAGTATATACATGTATTTATGTCTGTGTGCATCTCACAACCTTCACATGTCTGACCAATTGACATCTGTCACTTTAAAGTTAGGACAATCACAGATCCTAATTTTTAGAGCATTTAATAGCAATCAAACATATTATAGCATATCAACAGACTTACTGACCTAGACAAGGGTTTTTTTTAGCATATGTTCACAGAATCACAGAATATTCTGAGCTGGAAGTGACCCACAAGGCTCATCAAGTCCAACACTTAAATGAGTGGCCTAGATGGGGATGGAGTCTGTGATGTTGGTGTTATTGGCACCATGCTCTAACCAGCTGAGCTAAACTCAGGGTCATAACAATACCTCACTTCTGTGTCTCAGTTTGGGCAGGAAAAATCAGTGAAATAATTTAATTATGTGAATTTGCCTTTTGAACAAAAAGAGGGGAATAGTTGCAGTTACAAATAATTTTTACTTGCAATTTCAAAATATAGCTTGGAAAGTGGTGGTTTGCAGACATGCCCAGTTTTAGAAAGGCAGCTCACATTTACATTCCACCCACACTGCTTCCTCAGACCAGATGCAGGAGAGACGCCCCAGCAGAGCTTCTCAGAACATTGGTCTCCCTCTGCTCAGCCCCACATAACAGCACTGCTGGGATTTACGGTACCTTCATTGGACTTGTCACAAATAGAGATTGGATTGCAAGCAACAGCCATAAAACAAAGTTTGAGGGACAGATGGACTGCTGAACTCAAGATATAGGGGCTTGAGCCAATGGACAGCTTATCTGTGTTGTGCTTTCATAGTTACTGCTCATTTCCATTCACAAGAACATTTCCATTCACTCCTCTGCTTCACAAGCAAAGAAATATGGCAAAGTCTCACAAAGGATGCACAGTATTTTTGAGAATGGCATTGAAATCTTTCCCCATTTCAGCAGAAATTTTAGAAATGCAAAAGTATATCAGAACAGAGCAGTTTTTCTTATATACTAAACATTTTTATACTCGTTAGCCCAGCTGTTACTGAGCAGTAGTGAATGTCTTAAGCCTCTAACAACAATGTGGATTAGTAGCAGCAACTTCAGATATAGTATAAAAATAACACTTAATATCTAATAATGTTTATAACAAGCTTTATAAAGAAAGAAGCACTATGTGTCTGTGTATATTTTTCTATTAGTCTAGTCTTTTAAAGTCAAGGATCGAAAGGTCCACTATAAACAGGATCCAACTGTCTGAAGGAGAAAGTCAGATGAATGTTATAACCATTTCACAGAAAAGAAATCAGACATAAGGAAAGGCTCTGCAACATTAGAGTGTATGATCAATCTGCTACAAAAATATTTGGAGATAAGTGATCCAGCCCCTTCAGTCCTCCAAAAGAGACTTTAAATTATACATGTCCCTTTGTGCATACTCTTTCCCAATATAAAGAACACAAGCGGGCTTACTTTGCTAGTGAGCATAGCTATAGCACTACATAAAACAATAGATTTATGCTGCTCCTGAGTCCATAGATGTGAATTTGTGCAATTCTGTATCAATATTACTAGAAAGATCCTCTTTTTTTCTTACTTTGTTCCACACTAATATGATGTGACGTAATATTACCATACTTTGGACATTTTTGTATTTAAATCAACTTTAGGTCCCTTCCTCTGTTATTAATAACCTATTTACATAATTTATGTATTTATATTATAAAATGTAGTGGATTATTATGAAAAATTGACTAATAGAAATGTTTACACATTCTGATCTATTAACAAAATAATCCATTAACTGTTCCCTCAAAGCCACATCCTTCAGAATCTTTTCTGGGGCTTCAAGCTGACCAGTGAAAACAAGGAGGGCAGTTAAGTCAATTTAAAACAAGTACATTTAAAATCTGGCTTTTAACGTCTGGGCAATTCATTAAGATAATGTCCTGCTCTACTGATAGGTGACCACCCATAGGCCATGTTCTGTCATATAAAAACCTTCTTTCATTTCACTGATGTTGTGGAACAATTAAACTTCTAATGGAGTTCAAAGAATGGAATAGCATCAATATTTAGCTGACCCAATTATTTGGAATATTTATTGATTTTACTTCTATAGGAACTCTTCATATTCCTCATGGTTTTTAAAAGTTAATAGTGGCATCTCAGAAACACTTTTCAATCCAAGTGGATATTAATCTGAACAGCAGTGCACATTTTCAGACTCCAAAAAATTATTTAGACTGTAGGAAAGATGAAGGAAGTAAAGGAGACCAACCTGCCCTGCATAATTGCACATATTACAGTTGAAAAGACCAGTTTTGGAAGTCAAACGTCACCATTGGTGAGCATGAGCCTTAGGCTTGCTATTATCAATTTTTTTTGTGCGGTTTTTCTGAAGGTTATGCCCTAGAGACTTCACAAATACGCATGAAACTGGATATTTTTTAGTATAGTAGATCCAAAATACAAAAGAATGAAGCAAGAGAGCTAATGCTCCTGTAGATGTAAATTAAAAGAAGAAAAAAATCTGCACTCAACCTTCTAAGACTAATTCAATTAGCTCTGAAAAATTGATAATGAAAGTATGTTAATATGCTTACCTCTAATTTCTACACTACATTTTGCTATCTTTGGGGATTTCTTTTCTTCTAAGACAACTTTTTGACTTGATATTTTTCCCTTTCTTTGCTTTTCTTTTTCTTTCTGCTATCCCATTTGTAGATTTCTTTTCACAAAGATTGTTTCTGAACTGAGAGTACAAGAACTTCAAGACTAATAACAGTTATCAAAGTCTAAAAAAGGACACTACTTTCGTGAGGGGAAAACCTCCAAAATCAAAAGCCACATTAAATTTTACCTTCTTTCTTTTTAAGTAGATCTGAGAAGCCAGACAGCAGATTTTTATGGATTTTTCTACTTGTTTGCTTAGGAGATCCGAACATTGCTCAGTCTCACTATTTATCAATTAATCTAGCATGCAGCCTCAAAGGAGAAAGGTCGACTTGTGCTAAAAATTCATCCATCAAAAATTCATCAAAGACTTCATCATTTTAACTTGCGAACCTTTGAACACCTACATACTTGTCAGATCTGTGGTTATAGTTAACTGGGATCTATAGTTACCACAGTGCCTACACCTGCTCTGACATGAGCTGCATGAAGAGACTTTCAGGTGAAAGTGCAGTACATAACCAAGTGAGGCAGACTCTCCTAAAACTGCTCTTTCTATCAGACAAAGGATAGCTAACATCTGACTAAGTTCCAAGTTGGTAAAATCAGACTGTTTCAATGACCAAACACTTTTCAGGGGAGCGAATTTTTGCCCCATCATAAAAAATCACCACTCTTACAGACAAGAATTTGCAAAAAAAAAAAAAGTGCTAAATTATCTGATACTATCATCAAGGGCCTAGTCCAGAAATTAAAGCCATTTAATGCTGTCTAAGAAAAAATAATGTTTTGAGACTTTCTTTAATGTGTGAAGAAAGCTGTATAGTATATGCTGGAAGTTAAAGCTGGAACCTTCAAGTTCAAGGTAAAAGCTCTGCTGCTTAACTAATGCACTGCTCATAGCTGTCATCATTAATTTATGTTAGCCTCTGTAAACATCAAGAGTATAATAGGCCAATTTCACAACTAAATATAGATGCACATTTTGCCCTTATATAAATGGCAGATTGCTGCTGTAGATCATCACTGCAGCAACACGTCAGTAAAGATGCACTGTTTGATGGTCTGATGCTCACACAATATATAAAACCAGTTGTAATGGTTGTTTGGAAGCAAAGTGTAACATAGCAGCAAAATTTCATTTGTTCCACAAACTCAGGATATATTAAGCTTGGCTGACAAAGACTGTTTGATGTGCTAAATCAGTTTGACCTTCATTTTTGCTTTATATTTCTCATTTAACACATGAAATGACCATTATTTTTTCACCATACAGGGAAATATGACAGAACTGATTTCTATTAAAACCTTTCTTTTCCTTGTACAAAGAAAAAATTATTTTGCCAAAAGTGCTTTAGCAATTACTGCAAAACTTACAAAAAATAATACCTATATTAAGCCAAGCTTTTTATTATATCAGTAAGACTTAAAGTTGGTTTTTAGGTGTTGTGGTTTCACAGAAGAGGATTCTTTTGTTGAAAATATATAAACATGGTTCAAGGAAATGGTTTGTGTATGCTTGAACTAATTGTTAAACTGAATGTTTTATCACCAGTAAGTATCTTTGTTGAACTGTTTAAATAACAGGATTTACTTCTAAAGTGAGTCATTAAAACATAATAATAGGAACATGGCAGGTTTTTGAAGCATTACAAACTTGCCATCCTGCACAATCTTTTAAAACTGATGTACACCTTGATAGAGAAGCCTTTAAGTGAGCTGTGATACACTAGTTCAAATCCAAATTCCACAACTAGAAAACTAGTGTTTTCGTCCTCTCTTTTCTTCCTATGTTGAACTAAGCAATTGCCAGCCTCCTGATAATAGAGAAACCTCAGTTTTATCAAGCAATTTTGCAGCACCCAATAAACAGCACTTTACCTTGGAGCAACTTGTACATTTCACACCTTAAATTTCTATTTACCAAATCAGCTAATCACTTCACAATTGAACCTCTCAGAACAAAAAATTATCAATTAAAGTGGTTGAAACTCCTGCAAATTATCATTTAGGAATGAAGTAATTGCTTTCATCAGGGCAGAAAAGCCCGCCAGAACAGAAATGTCACTTCAGATTAGTGTTCTCACTCCTGAAGCTATGGATGACACAGCTGATATAAGACTAAATGCCAAGACCAATCAATTGCTTTTGTGGCTCTGTTCTGAGCTGCTGTAAAAGGGGCCATTTTCTAGGATCTACTCTTCATTATAGTAAATGCTATCTCCTTGGTAACATAATTCCATTTCTCATAAATTCTGTCTGAGAGCATTGTCCTAACAATGGATGTTTGTGGAAAAGAATGCTGTTGGTTTAATGCAAAGAAATTAAGTGTGAACGGCTGTCAAAGTACTATAGCTTGCTTGTTCTTAAACATAAATTGAAGTCTTTACATTAAAAACAGAATACTTTGGCAGAAATGAATGTTCTGAACTAGTGTGATATATTGCATTTGGAAGTGATGTATCTCTGATGGAGAGTTTAGACTTTTTTTTTTGAATACCTATGTTCTGTCTATAGTGGGCACACTCATCCCTAGCAGAGATTTGTCAGTTTAAGAGAGAGTAGATAAACACTCCACTTATTTCACAGCAGTGCAGTTAGGAAATGTGAAACTGCACAAGAAAACATGGTCTCATTATCATATGACATGCTATTTGTTAGCAGACTCATCTGTGTATAAAAGCTTTCTTTGAACTGAGCCCTTACTGGAAATATCTGTATTTCAATTTGTACTGTTCAGCTTCCTAAAATACTTAGAATCTGAGTTATGGTCTCCAATTAAAAGGATATCTGAGAAGCTAATTTGGTGGAACAGCAGCAATTTCCTGCACTGCTCTCCTCATGACTGAAGTTTGGAAACAAATTCAAGATTACAGATTTTCTTTCAAAACAGGATGAAAAGTATTCCTCCCTCAATGAGCATAAGCAATTCCAATTAACAACAGCAAGACTTATGTGACAGGAGAATATATTGCCACATATGTAAAGAAGCAATTTATCCAGCATTAAGAGGAAAAGTGCAAATTTATTGCAGCATTTCTATGGGTAACCAAAGAGCGAGCACAGGTAACACTGCTGCCAGATTTTGACTGTAGCCCAGAATGACAGCAATCACATTAAGGTATGAAAAACTGCACCCATTAGGTGATGTGGGGAAAACAAGAGGACAAGAGAGACACAGTGTCACTGCGTGTCACATCTGCCTGCCCGAAGTAAACATTGTACTTTCAACCACAGAGCCAGCTAGCTTCAGCCCAGGGTCTCCACATATGCCACACTAGAAATGCTATATAGCATCCTACACTTTAAATATGAGCTTTACAGTTTGGCCTAACTATAAGCTACATAAATAAGTCTCTCTGAAGTGAACAAAAACTCTCCAAATTCTGATTATATGCCTTTAGTGCATATTGTCTTTAAGCAGGAATACTGAGGGTTAGAGTTTTTATCTGCTTCTGAATTAATAGCTGGTTTTTTCCTCACCTATGTTAGAGACATTGCAGAAATTTTTGTTGGAACATTTATATCAGCTATAGCCATTATTTTCCATAGGATTGTTTTACCAGCTCTGAAATAAACAGCAGCACAGGTGAAAACATTTTTGTTTGATATTTTTATAAAAGTTTTGTTTGCACTGGGTAGTTTATCTATACTGTTAAGTTTCACTTCTGCCAAAAGGCCTAAGAGAACAATGTTGCCTTCAGGCAACTCAAGTTTGCTCTTTATTGATGACCAAAACAGGGATTTTGTTAGAGTTGGCTGTGCTCTCTGTAACTATCCGCTTCAACTGAGCTCCCTGAGCCAGGAAAAAAGAGCAAGAATTCCAACCTCTCTCCTTCACTGCTGCCACATAAATCTCTTAGTGGTGTGTTCTCAATTACTACGATGCCAAGACCCTTTTTGAAGAAAATAACATTTTTTTTTATCTCCTTACTCTTTATCTCCTTATCTCCTTTGTCTTTCTTACAATTATCATCCTCATCATCTCCTTACTCTCTTCCTTTCCATTTAGAAATTATGTGTACACTGATGAGCCCACGCAGAGCACACACAAGCTGTAGTTTTGAACCCTCCTCATGGGAGTGTTTGCAAGCTTTACATGAAGAAGGGTTGAAGGGATATGGGATACACTGGGACTGCAGCCCAAAGGAGCTATTCCAGAGTCCCAGCTTAGCTATCTGAAAGCTGACCAAGTATAACTTCAATGGGACAGTCAGTGAGCTACAGAATCACTGTCAGCCTTCATTCCCTGCATGTTTTCTGCTGCATGTGATAAAAACAGTATGGACAGAGATCCCATTGTCATCAATACTCAAGCTACCTAGTTTTAAAATATCTCCAAGTACATCTTAAAAAACCCAAAAAATTACAAACACAAGCAACAGCTGGCGTGGATGGTGGTATAGCTACCTTTGTTGACAGCTCAAAACCAAGTAGTGCATGCAAAACTTTTACTCTGCAGTCTCAGAAGACCCTGGTGCCTCCAAAAGCTGACTGGTGGATTTAGTCAAGCCTGTTTTCCCAGAGGCATGAGATTCACTCTGCAAGGTGCAGTGTTAGCTGCTGAACCATTGACTCACTAGAGTATGAATGAGCCTCAAGGCCTTTCACTTTTACCCCCTTGCTTGAACCCTGAACAGTTTAGTATAAATTAGTGTCAGTAGAGCACAAGACAGCAACACTTTCACAAGCAGGCACCTCTCTCACCTGTACTACCAATGAATTAGCTTTTCTTACTGCTTACATATTACAGGACAGGCTACAGCCTTCACCAACTTCCCTTGCAGAGGGATTACATTTACTTTCCATTTAATGCTCTGGGATGAGGAACAGCTCTAAGTGCCACATACACTGGTGAAGGGCAAAAAGTCATACAAAAAAAGATACTGTTAGTTTTTCATCTGTTTCACTACATTGGGGTAAACATGAAACCCACACTGCTTGCAGAAGAATTTCCTCTTTGTTCCCTTTACAGATTCCAGTACTGGTCACACACATGATTGGGCTTAAGTGTTTCCTAAAGTGCCAAGAAGAGTCTGCTGTCAAAGGTTATGCACCTAACCCAGGAGGTGCCACATGCACTGGTAACTGCTGTTCTGGAGGTATGTCACCATGTATTTTAACTTTCAGCAGCCCCAAGATTTCATTTCTAAACAAAGTTTTCAGATATGGTACAGCAAAACCCAATTCTCCTCAGAGACCACTTTAATTAGTCAGAGTAGACCTGATGACACGAGCATTTTTGACGAAAGTAGTGATATGCCAAAACTTTTCCTTAAAACACATTAATCATCAATTACAATCCTTGAACTTTAAAAAATAACACTTAGACAAAAGTCTCAGAGTTTTAACAGTTGATGTAAATCTCATGCCCTAAGTGATTCTTATCTTCTTTAACAATATTCAACTACCAGCAAGATTACCAATATCCTAAATCCATCAGATTGCATCAAAGGCATTAAAATGATCAAGGCTCGGGAATACTGTCCAGCAGCTGCCACAGTTACCCCTCAACCTAGCAGTAAAAGTCCTTGCTAAAACAATTCCTTAAAAAGGGCCAACCAGTGACAGAGATGAGAAATCTGAGCGACACCAAAACACAAAGCAAAGCATAATGCAGAGGCAAGGGTCCCTTCTGGAGAGCTCCCTGCCTTGAGTGACCTCTTAATTTGCCAGCACACAAAACACCTTCCTGCAAAGTCTTACAGGTCTAGATCAGAGAGGAATATCATGACTACCTAGGAACTATCGTTAATGTCAGGAAGGCCATACAGCATTACCCTGTAATTCTGTTTTCTTTTGCAAAAGTATCAATCCTAATCTGAAAACTCCAAGATGTAAAGAATTTCTATTGCTAAGCAGCTGCACTGTTTAAATTAGCCTCACCATTAACATTTTGTGTCTTTATTTCCAATTTCAACTTTGCTGAGTTCAGCTTTCAGTTACTGAATCTTGCAATTCTTTTGTCCACTAAACAAAAGAAACTCCAAATATCTGCTATCTTCTTCCTGCCTGGCTAATTATGGTCCACGATCAAGTCACCCTCTTAACCTTCCCTTTGACAAGACACTGGATTGATTAAACAAACTGAGTCATTGTATGTTTTCCAGTGTTCATTTTAGATCTCTCTTTTTTTTCAACATAAAAAAAAACAAAGAGATTTCAACACTGAATGCAGCAGCATCAATCATCATTTTTGTGTTCAATTCTTTAACTGATACATTTAAAGATTATTTTACTCCATATCTGAAAGAGCATTGTACTGGGCTACAGTGTTCTGCTACTACTCATAAAAAACTTAATTTGGGGTTCACAGGAGAAAGGGGCACCGAGAAACAGTTTTGAACCACATTGTCAGTTATGTGCTGCTCCCTGTGTTATTCTTGGCCAGTCATGGTTTTTATGTTGCAGAAATGGAAACATAACCTATAGAGCATGTAAAATGAGAGAAAAATTCTAATCCATTAATGTGAGAAAACAACATATTTTCTCTCAGGCACGTAGAATTTTCTCAGTTGAATCAAGGCTGAGCTTCTGCAGTCACTTCTGTATTTTATTTCTGAGGGATAAAGGAATTACAAGCAGGAAAGAATTTCTTTTATACCACCTCAGAATTTTTGGTGTCAAATGGCTAAGTCAGGTTAAAATGGCTGAACTCAGAAACAAGAAGAAACATTCTGTAATATGATGAATTCTTGAGATAATCCCCAAAAAAACATTTTTGACAGAGATCCTCAAGACAATTAAGGTAAGATTTTCAGAACAACACAATTCTGGCAAAACCTACTCCTAGAGAAAAGATGTACCAAATGTTGTGTTTGAAAATGCCACATTGCTGTATTCAAAACCTGTCCTCACAGGGATAATGTCAGTCAAGTAAACTAGAAATACTTGGGAGTCGAGGAAATTTAGACCCCTAAACACTGAATGTTAATCTTGCATCTTACCTGTTGATAGATCTACAAGCTCATCAGAAGAGGAAAGAGGTGCAGACACTGCTAGACTGCTAGCAATAGCTACTGAGTGATGCTTAAAACCAGCAATTGCTTAAGGTTTGTGGGTGAGGGTTTAGCTACAGAAAAGAAAGAAGAAAAGAAGCAACCATCACAAAGAGCTATTATACCTGACAGACTCTACACAAGACAGATGAAATGTGAGCTTCAGTATTCAAAAGAGAAAGGATACAATCATATGTCTGGTTAACTTACAGGAAATAGTTCCAGAGACAATTTTATACTAACTACAGTGATTTGAGCAATTTTTAAAAATAATACCAACCAATTTCTCTCCATTATACTCTGCTGGCAGAAAATAAAACATTTTTCTTTTAAATGATTGCCTCTGGTTTTGTTAAATCATGCAGCCTGTCAACATGTGGTCACCAGTTTTACATGATCTTTCTGCCTCTCTGGAAAAGAATGAATTTGCAGCCTGATCTGTGATATAAATACATAATCTGGCATCAGTTAAAATTGCTGCTATTATGACAAAAAAAAAAAAAGATAAAAACATAAGAAACAAACAACCATAATACTGTAATATGAAAAAAAAAAGAAGTCAAAATGATTCATTTAACATCAAACATGACAGGGGTTTTGTTTCTCTTAAATACTATGTATGGCAATTCCTGCTATTGAAGAACTAAAAGAAAGAAAAAAAGAAGTAAAGTCTAATTCTGTCACCAGATATGCCTGCCCAACTTCATTGATTTCAAAGGACAACATAGACCCTTAGTGCTAAGCGATTTTGTAAGAGTAAATATTTGAAAAACAGAATTAGAAAAAAATGTAGAATCCTTCTTTTTGGTACACAGTTGTTTCAGGAAGCTCACAGCAGCTGAACAAATTAAATCTCCAACCTTATGCTGTCAAGTGGGAATCATGTCCTAATAATCCTATAACTGTTTGACTGGGATATAGCCTCATCTCAACAATGTGACTAAATGGAAAAATGAATAGAGAACAAAACACAGAAAGATAAAACACGTTCAATTTTACTTTACTAAACTTATGTTGAATTAACCTTTATAAGACACTGTTTTTACTCAGACAATTTGACGATTTAGCTGTCCTTTAAAACCAGGGTTTTCAGGTTTGCCTTATTTTCTGAACTCCTTTGTAAAATGATTATAGCATACTTCACAATATCCTTTCATCTCTTCTTAGGGATGAAGCGAGACACAGAGTCAATCTTTATAATTAAATCATAACTGTTGTCAACAGCAGTTGCTGTGATTTCAGTTTATACAGCTATTATTTGTATTCATAGGAATGCCCGCTTCAAAATCACAAGACAGGAAAAATCATGCTCTTAAGAGCAAGGGAGAAAAAGCAGCTGAAGTGTTCCCCATAAGGCAGAAGGAGTCAAGGTATCTGTGTGATGTCTAATGCCTTCCAGGCACTTGAAGACTCCACTGAGCAACAGGGTTTACCGTAGCTTTAATAAGGTGCAAATGCTAATTCCCACACTGCTAGCCTGCTGACAGATACTACTGACATGACAAAATGGGATCTTGACTATTGTGGTTATATGACCTGTGGCAAGGGCTGGTAAGGATACCCCCATGTGTACCGATCCCCCCAGCTGAGACTGTCCCCTGTAGAGAAATCAGAGAACAGGAGTCTCATCATTGCCTCCAGCATCCCTGAAAAGTGACAGCCACAAACAGACCAAAACCAGTGCCAGAAATCTGGCTGAATATAAGAAACTTTTTCCACCAAGTAGTTTTTAACTGGTAGTTTTTAACTGAAATGCCAAAACCACTAAACAATTCTAGAGTGTTCTATTAATGACAAGTATAAAAGAAAGCATTAGCCTAATATGCAAGAACAATAAATGTTAGGAGAACATTTGGGCAGTAAAAAGTGATGACTGTGTGACAGTAACAGAACGAGATAAACCCGGGTAGAAGTTTGATTTTCTGATTGCTTCAAGATTTGTTTAGACTTACAGCCTTTGAAAACTAAGAATTCTTGTGCCAATTTTAAAAGTCTTATTTAAATTATTTTATGATTTCAGTTTACATTAAAATCTCAAACAAAATAGCATGGATGCTTTGTGTGGCCATCTGCTACTTTCATCAAGTGTCTGTAGTGACGAAAATGAGGATTCTAGTAGTTTTACTGCAGAGATAATTGAAGCCTTTCTAAGAATAATTTCTATTCAGTCCTTTAGAGCCAAATTTTGTCGTTGGATCTGCACTCTATCTTGGAACGTGGTCCTTGTTTGAGCAGTTAATATCAGCATCTGAGTATAAAATATGAGATACTAGTATTCTTTCATACTTTTGCATAGATGATATAGTCTGTATTACATATTTTGGCAGATGCTTTTGGGGCATGCTGAGCACAGTTTTATATTTAAATTATGCAAATAATGCCAATAGGAAAGGCTGTTTGTTGGTAATCCGAGCTTCTAATTTCAGTCCTACCACTTATTTCCAATATAATCAAGAGCCAAGCAATAACTGGCCTGGTAGACTCACAATATTAACATGCCAGAAAAACTTGCCACATTCAGTTTAAGTAATACATTTTCAAATCCTCACAGATACCAGACCAACCAAAAAAGTTTATTCATAAAAGTAATCCATTAAATTCAATAAGATTATACATAGATCTCGTAAATAAATCTGAATTTGTCATTCAGATTTAGGCAGGCAAGTCCAGCTTGTGGGTTAGGTGAGACAGAACTCTGGGTTTTTTTAAATTGCAGTTCTGAAAAATATTTTTATATCTATAAAAATACTGTGTACTTGTTGAATTGATGTTGAATTGAATATGTAGTCCCTGTACCGAACACTTTTAAAAACCTAAGTATTTCATTCAGCCTCATTGCTATGGGTTGCTGCCTCCCACTGCTTTTACTGCAGCTGCCAGAGAAATGCTCATATGAGCTGGGAATGTTCCAAAAAGCTGCTTCCCTTTCTTTGCTACAACTGCTTATCAGCTTTCTAACTGGCCCCATATCACAGCACCTCATACCCTATCATGACACAGAAAACAGTTGCTGTTCAGTTTGTCTCTCAGTAAATCTAAGGAAATCTGAGCTGACCTTGTCTTAGGGAGCACTTCCTCAAGCATGTTCTCTTTCCCCCAACACAATTAAAATAGCCAAGGAGAAGAGAGGAAAAACAAAAAGAGAAAAAAAGGGGGGAAAGAAAGAAGAAGGGAAATCTGAGAAAAGAGAGTACATTTAGGTTTCCTGCTAGAGACTGAAAGACACGTGAGGGGTTAGCCCTGCTATCGACATCACCATAAGCCAACTGGGAGTTGCTGGTGTACAGTGAGCTCCCATCAGCCTCAGAATCCAGGACACACAGAAACACATGCATTAGGATGAGGTATAGAAGCTAGCTCTACTCATACCAGCTAGTGAACTCTCCCTACAACACTTGGGGGGTGCGGATATAGATTTCTTTTGGCTCCTGGAAAAGAAAAAAAGCAAATTGAACAGATGCAGGCACCTGTTTCAAAGAACAGACTGCACCTCCTTGACTTCTCTGAAACATGTTTAGCCCTCCACCTGTAACAGCCAGACACCTGTCAACACAGGTATTATTGCATATAGCTGCATACAGTAACAAATAAGAAGATCATACAAACACATTAAACTGCAATAGACTAGCATTACATCTAAAAGAAATCACTTCTCCCTCAACACTTGTACTGATATTCCCACTCTGCACAATCACCTGCCCTGGGAATAGACAAGGTTAAAATTACTGCAAGATTTTGACTGGATTATTTTACAGGTTTCTTAATCCAGTTTACCACATGGATGTGTAAGTGCCCATATAAGCAGGGTGGCACAGAATGACTCAGAGCACATCTCTGAGCACTACCAGCTTATCATATTCATGAAGGAAAGGCGATGATAGGAGCAAGACTACATACTCAGCTGAAGCTGTCAGAACAATAAGGGTTGCCAGAATGAAACTGCCCACTTGGAATCTGGCCATTCCTTTAGAAATGCTTACTTAGAAGTATGAAAAGTGCTAAACATTAATAAACACAGCCAGTCAATATCTTAAATTCTCTCCCAGCATCATCAGCAACCTAAGGCTGTGTGGGGGCAGTGGTTTGTTTTGGACTTTGGTGGAACTTAACCATATAATGAAACCACAGACACAGAAGAAAATAGATTTCAATATAATTGACAGCATATGTTTCTATATCTCTATTCAGTAGCTGATAGAAATAAATAATACACAGCGTGCCAGTGATAACCACGGCAAATACGTCAGCCAACTTCCTGAACTGCATTCTAATGGGATCTCACAAGAGATCTATGCCAGGTTCCTCAGGGCCCCTGTTCACTTGATTTCTTTCTCTTCATAGTGGTTTGTAAAAATGCAGCCTAACTTATTAATTTATTCTGTTTTCCAGATTCAAAAACCATTTTGTTGCTCTAAAAGCTTTTTTTTATACTCTGCTAGTCTAGCTTTTCTAGCTTGAAACCTTTGCTTTTGTTTCTTAAAATACACAACAAAGCCTTTGAATTAAACTAAAGTTTGACTAATACCAAATCCTGGTTAAAAAGAGCTAGATAGTGCCCAAATTAACATTTTCATATGAGGCTATTCAGATGTGTAGCCCAATGGGGTCTGCTGGGTCTTATGAACTGTTTACATATCCTTAAGCCATAAAAGGTCCTGATAATAAAACCAGCTCTTTATCACATTTTTTGACCCTGCAACCTACTAGTAGATTTGTGGAGGCTTAAATTAATGAAAGCATTATTTTAATCCATGCATTCAAATGCATTATTTTGTGCTAGTATATAATAAACTTCCTTTTTAACATTGAACAATATTTAATAGTGCGTGCTATCTATTTTATAATAGCAAGTGCAGTTATGATTTCCTATGCTTCTTTACAATTTAGTGACTCCACTGACTTCAAACATACTACAACCCATGCTCTGGGTCTTGCCAGAGTTAAGTTGCATGGAGATATGTTCTAACATAGGTAAAACTGAAGCACAAATGATGAAAGTTCAGCATCAATTCCCCTGTGCAGGGCTTGTCTCATAGCATGTTCTGCTCTGCTCATACCAGGTGACTATGGCCATTAGATGCCAAAAACCCAGCTGGGGATTATCACAACATCTGGTTCCCTGCAGTACTCAATTTCTTCTAAATGTGCACACCTCTGAGTGAAGCACATCCAGAAATACACAGCAATTTTCCCCTTAAAGCACAGAACATTATAACCAAGATTATTTCAAAAGCTTAGCTCACAAGAAAATATACAAATGGATTGTTCCTCACCCCTCTCCCATCTCTCCTCAAACTCTGCCTGAAATCAGAAATTTTTCTTTTTTCTTTCTTGAATTGCATAGTTACTTCTGACTAAAAGATTTACCAGAGAACAATGTCAGCCTTTGTACCAGCTTCTTCTCCTTTCTTTTTTTTTTTTTTTTCATCCTTGTGCAGGGGAGGGTAGGGGAGGCAAGTGTTGTGTTTTGCATACAAACAAAATCAAACATCTTATTTTAACCACCCAACTCGGATATTGAAAATATAAGCAGAAAAGGCCACAGTTCTTTGGACTTAAGAAAGATGCAATTAACCTCTATTATTTATCTCTCTACTGACACACGTAGATCCTCTCCCTCTGTCAGACTTATGTATCAGACTGATGGCAAGTGTCTCTTCTAAACATTCAGCAGCCCTCACACATAATAGGAGGATCCCTTCCTGTGGATCATCGAGTACTCCAACACTCAGGAGACACCAGTTCACCCACCAGACAAGGAATACTCTTCACTATCCTCCTTTCAGTGTCTTTCACTCCCTTTCCTTCAAAATTAATGCATGTTGCGCAAGACACATTCTTCATTACCAATGTTCATTTTCAGGGTTGCTGGCTGCAGTCAGAGTGTTTTTCCAAGAGCACTCGTTAACTCTCTTGGCAGATTTCAGCTCCCTGGAACGGATCCCACCCTCTCCATTCTCCTCCTGCTCTTCTGTGAGCTGTGATGTTACCTGCAGCCTTCAGACCAGGTGAGAAGCTGTATTGCTCCCAGAGATACTGCGCTCATAGACAGCATCTTCATTTTCTGCAGAGTGCACAAAATGCACACACCCTCCATATAAACACAGATTTGCCTCTGCTCTCTTGTATTTTGCGTTCCCATGAATTTTGAGTTACATAAATTTTGGTGCTTTTGTGGATATATCCAGCTTTTCTGTCCTCAATTTTCCCCCTGGACTTTGGATAATGATGTGGGATATCTGGCCTTGTAAAACTTTCAAACAGCGTGAATGGAGAGAAATCTCAGGAAAAGGATTTGACTATCTTTGGTAGCAAGAGGTGAAGATTAAAGTCAGTTGGAAGGGGCAATAAGCTCAGAGGTCTCAGAAAAGTTGCACCTCTGCCTCAAGGGCATATTTTCCCTTTTTGCCCTCCATGTCTTTGCTCCATTTGATTGCTGCCTTGAGCAGGCTGGTACACTCCAGCCCTTCATGCTCCTGGACAGCCGGGAAGGAAGCTCAGAGGTAGGAGGGAGAAAAGAGGACAATGAAGAGATTTGAGTTTATAGGCACAGATGAGAGGACAAAGCAACATGTAGGATGCCATGGGAGGCATTCACTGCAGACAAGGAGAACAAGAAAAGGAAGTAGATGACGCTTGTTTTAGAGAGTTGGAGGAAGCTTCATAATCACATCCCTGGTAGTCATTGCTAAGGTCGTGGAGTAAATCCTTCCCAAAGCCACTTACAAGCAGATGAAACAGTAGATGTGACAGGGTAAGTAAGCATGAATTAGCAAGGGCAAATAATGCCTAATCAACTCAGCTGCCTCTTATGAGATGGTTGCTTAAGATGGGCCCAGGCAGGTCAATGATATTGCTCACCTTGACTTGACAAACATAAACAGTCTTTCCGTCAGTCCTTCTAGCCAAACTAGAGATATATGAGATATATACTTGAAGAATGCACAGTAAGATGGGTAGAAAGATGTACAAACTATCAGACTCAAAATATTGTGATCAGTGGTAGAAATTTAAATGGCAAATCATTTATTACTGGTGTCCTTCAGAGTCAATATCAATTAATGTCGTCTTTAAAGACCTGGATGATAGGATGAGGTGCATCCTCAGCAAGTTCCTAAAAAGAATCAGACTGGGAGAGCACCAATAGAAGCATCCCCCATGCCCTTCCTTTCCTCCCCTAAGGGTTTGACAGATGAATTGATTCTCCCACAATCCTGAGATACTGAACTGACCCTTGAAGGTGCACAGCTGCATAACCAGGCAGATGCTTTTGCCCCTTTACTGTTATCCAGGGGGCTGGAGTAGATGATCTTTCATTGTCCCTTCCAAGCCAAAGCATACAGATGGTTTGCAATGCCACACAGAAGCAAAATTTAAGCATGGCTCCCTATAATTTGTTTCTCAGTTTGAGAAAGGTAGCATTGAGGAGAAAAAGCCAATATGCATCCCTGCTCCACCTTGCCACTGCTTCCAAAGGCTCTGTGATTCACAGGACTCTCCCTTACCCTGTGAAGGGCTCTCTGCTGTAAGTCTACAGTGAAGGGAGAGGTGAAAATCTTGTGACCCCATTTAAATTAATCCTTCTCACCTCCTAACCTTGGATTAGGGGCATACCCTTCCCTCATTACCAGCACTTTAATTTAAGAAGAGATAAGGCAAGAGATAAGACATGTTGGAATGTGCCACTGTCATAGAAAATGAATACAGTAACTATAAAATCAAGCAATAGTTAGTGATTCTGTGAATAGTGTATTTTCCATTCCTTCACAATACATGATTAGTAGTGATAATTTCAGAGCTCCAATTCACCACTAATTCAAAAGCTACATTTTACAACAGCAAAAAGCAGAGGCCATATGAGTAAGCTTTGCAGATGGTCCAAAAAAGTTATTTAATTCTTCATCAGCTAGTAATAAACAGCTGCATTCTTGTGTCTTTTCTGCTTTTGTTTTATGTGTCACAATGTATAAGCTTATTTCTTGAAAAACCAAGAACATACAGAATATTCAAAATACATTGTACTGAAAATGTTATTTAACTGGAGATAATGCAAAATGGGAAGAGATAATTTGAGATAATACAAAACATGTGAAAAACTAGAGACCATATGAAAAAAATAAAAAGAATTTGCAGTCTTTATTACTACTTTCTCACTACTGGAATGAAAAAATAAGAATAGGTTTAAAAGAAAAAAAAAAAAGGAAAAAAGAAAATTTCTGTATTCAGTCCAACCTGAATTCTAGCATGGTCACTATAATAACATTTAACAGATGTTGTTTGATTTACTTTATAGACTTTCCCAAATCTGCACTTTGCAAAACCAAGCCCTCCCCACCCTCTACCAAAACTACAACATAAGAACCTAAGGGTGGATATACTTAAAGAATTAAAATGATTTTATCATTAGGTCTTTAATAGGGTTCTTTTTCTTCCCTGCTCCAATACCCTGGGTAAGTGTAACTTAGCCTACACTGGTAAAAATTATATTACATTTGTTCCCAAAACAGAATAAGCTACTAGACCTTTGCTCTGGCCCTCTTCCATTTTCTTTCCAATTTTGCTGCCATAGAGGTATTAGCAAGGGCTGTGATTGGTTTGTTTGGGATTTTTTCCACCCTTCTAGCACATATACTTATTTCAGCAGTGGATACACCAGCAAATTTTGGTTGCTTAAAGTGTGTCCAGCCAAACCCCTGACACCACTTCATTCCTCGTGTTTCATCTCAAAGTAATACTTTTTTATTTCAAATACAAAAGTGTAATTTAGTAAAAGGGTAACAAAATCAGTAGCAATGGTCATAAAGAAATATCAAACACTAATTTAGAATATTATAAGCTATGCACGTCTGAAAAATATAAAGTTAGTTTCTAAAACTATTCACTTCTATAAATCTCCAAAGCATGCTTGATGAAATATGAGAAGTCAGGAAAAAATATATGCAAAGTACTTAGCAGTGTGACTTTTTAAAAAATATTTGTCAAGTTAAAATCTCAATTCTTTGCAGTTTCCACTATTACTGAAATGTGTAAGTTTTTCGGTTCACCTGCAAATCCTCATTTTTGGCTAGTTAACCAGCAGATTAATCCACAGCTGGCATTTAGGCAAACAATTACCTAATCTGCATGAGAACTGCTGAAGTTTAAACATTTGGAACTAGAGGGTACATTTCACCATTGCTATAAAAATTATATGTTTGAATTTTTGACTACTCACATTTTTAATGCAACTGGGCTAATTCTTTTTCCCCCTTAACTGAGAAGTGAGAAGGCATCTCTTTGATTCTGAATTATTTCAGTGAACTGGATTCTAACTAAACAGAAAATCTAATTGCATTGAATTGTACCATAAGCCTATTTCCATTTATATAGGACTGGAAAATATAGGATGCTAGTCAATCTTTGATTCTTAGCTATTATTTTGTAAAACAAGGCTCCTCAGAAAATAATTAAAGCAAAATAACTCATTTGCAAAAAACCTGAAACTTCAATCTTTCATAGACTTTTTTATTTGGGCGGAAGAAAAACTGATTGATTATTCTCATCTTGATATGCATGGATGCAAAGTGTGTCCTTTTCCCTGGAGCATGCATTGGCACCTGAAGCAGAACATGTGGAGGCAACAGCTTTTCAGGCATCAGAAATGACAGAAGCAGGAGCACAGGTAGACTCTTTGGATACAGTTCTTTGACCCATATTCAATTAATCCACACAGTTCCTGTGCTTTACTCAGCATTAGAAGCTGAACAGAAACTACACAAAGAGTTCACAATACAGTCTTAAGCAGTTTCTTCCCTTTAGAACAGTGTTAGAAAAAGACCATTTTCACATTTACAGAAAATTGTAACATGACGCTGCCTTCCCAATAACCCACCAGGGCTTTGTCTGTGCAGCAAGCAGAGGTGTGAATGTGTGAGTGCAGGCAGACCAAAGCTGGATGTGGTATGAATGATGGTAAAGCTCTGTATTAGTGGTCCCCAGGCGTGCTGCAGAGAGGCAGCCAGCAGGCTATTTGCATATTTGGGCACTTAGCATGCACTGAAATCCATGTTGCTACAGCCTGGCTACTTTTGGTTGAAGCTACACTGGGTATGCCTATGGATGCTGCAGTCACACCTGTAACAGCAGAGTACAAGCCACCTTTGACAAGTGGCTAGGAAATAGTTTTTTATTTAGGCAACCATTTACTGCCAAAATACACCCCTGTGCCTGTGCATTCACATATGCACACATATATACATGCACTCTTTCCTACACACACTCATATGTAACAGGTTTCTTTGATTTCAATTTAGAACAGAAAAAAAACCACACTGCATTATTTAGTTTTAGAGAAAAGTCTTAGGGACCACTTTTGATCCTTGCTTGTTGCGTGTGCCATTTGAAAAAATGACAACACACACAGCATACATGAGTGTATGATAAAGCAACTCAAATGGAGAAAGTGATGGTGACACCACCTGCCCACAGCCATTTCTATCACTACCAGATGCTCAGATTACAGATTCTTTAGGTGTCAAAATGTATTTACATCATTCAGTGCTTGAATGATTTATGCCAGGAATTCAAAGACTACAGTCAATAGTTCTTCCACTTATCTTTTTGTAAGCTTTCAATAAAGTCCACAGCGGGGTTGAGAGGACGTGATCTCTACCAGTAGAAAAGACACTACACAAACCACGTGTACACATAAGCACCACAAACAAACACAGCTCCGTGGCACCTGTGAGCACCTAGCCTGCCACTTTCCTCACCAAATCACAACAACAGTTGTTGAAAATAGTCAACAGGGTCTCTGCAAATTCATCTCAAAATAAATCTGCTGGACTAATCTTTTGAATGCTAAAGCTTATGCAACTGCTAACTTTGGGACACAATAAATCACAATGCTTGTTTTACTGTATACCTAGAAAAAGAAGAAAAATTTCTCCCAAACGGTTTTAAGAGTTCCAGAAAGTAAAAGTTCTGAGTCACAGAATGCTGTATAGATTAGATCTATATTAATGTTTCTTAATAAAAAGAAGAAATGGGTGCTCTATAACACATTGGTAAGTACCAAGCAGTATCACAGAATCACAGAAATTCTAGGTTGGAAGAGACCTTTAAGATCATCGAGTCCAACCCATGTTCTAACACCTCAACTAGATCATGGCACCAAGTGCCACATCCAGTCTTTTTTTAAACTCTTCGAGGGATGGTGACTCTACCACCTCCCTTGGTAGATGATTCCAGTATTTGACCACTCTTTCTGTAAAATACTTCCTCCTTAATTCTAGCCTGTATCTCCCTTGGTGCAGCCTGAGACTGTGTCCTCTTGTTCTGTCTGTTGTTGCCCGGAGAAAGAGACCGACCCCCAGCTCACCACAGCCACCCTTCAGGAAGTTGTAGAGAGCGATGAGGTCACCCCTGAGTCTCTTTTTCTCCAGGCTGAACAACCCCAGCTCCCTCAGCCGTTCTTCATATGGCTTGTGCTCCAAGCCCCTCACCAGCCTCGTTGCTCTCCTTTGGACACGCTCAAGCATCTCAACATCCCTCCTAAAGTGAGGGGCCCAGAACTGGACGCAATACTCCAGGTGAGGTAGTCTCTTTCCATCTACTATAACAAATGTCAAAAATAATGTTGGGTTATAAGTAAAATTCTAAAAAAAAACAAAACAATTTGTGGGCTTCTACCCTCCATTGGGGCTCCCTTGAGTGTATGGTTTCCCTGTGGGCTTGATCCCATAGAAAGTTTAACTACAAAAATAAATATATAAATAATTATAAGATAATGAATCGTGTTACCAAGGCCAGTGAAACTATTTATATTCAACATTATGTTCATGCCTAAAGTGCCTTTCTGGACCACAGCCCATATTAACTTCCGTTTTATACAAAAATACAGTGAATCGTTTAATAAAGTAGACGACACCATCTTAAGGGATATTGTGAATCACATCAGTGTTCTGCTGGCTTTGATAGATAGCTCTTAATGAATAAATGTACTCTGAGACTTGCTAAGATCCTGTGCAAGAGCATTACAATTCAGACACGTAACGGGTTGTCAGTGTACAATAATCTGTATAGAATATAGAGGAAATGATGAAGAACCTGGAGCACCAGCTCAGTATTTCAGTGCCTCTAAGTATTACAAACAGCATAATTCAAGCTGTGAACATGTTTGTAGACCTCTTGAAGAGATGTAAACTCCTATTTTGCTGAGTATTTTTAAAAGAGATTAAGGAAAGAATAATCAGGTATAAATTCCCTAAAGAGAAGAGAAATCTAAGGTCTTAAAATGCTATGGACAATGTCCAAAAATGTCAAAATTATTACAATGAGATTTGACAATGTATATATGTAATCAATCTAAACCACAACTATTTCAAGAGATAAAATCAAAAATAACTTCCAGATTATATATAACTACTAGCAGCACTAAAATAAAACCCCTCCTTCCATTACTTTTAGAGAATATCTTGGGTGGGAGACATTCCATCTTTCAGAACTGCTGAACTTGCTCCTTTCATTTGAAATCTTGGCTATTAAGAATTTGGCTCTTTCAAATCACAGTGTGTGATTAAATAGGGCTATTTTTTTATTTTTTTAAGCTGCATTTCACAAAACCTGGCCTTTAGTTATTAAAATTTAATCAGTAATTTTAAAAATGCCTTTCAAAAGAGTTTTCCTTTTTCATAATATTTTTGCTTTTCTGAAAACTCTAAAATCTCACTTTCTTTAATTTGTTGTGTGATAAACCATAAAGAAACAATTATTACTGTTTCTATTTAGAATAAAATACAATTAAAAGTCTAAGATTTATAAGTTACAATAAAACCTATATCTTTTTAGATCTCTGGGATCATTCTGTTGTCTTTGTGGAACTTTCCTTTGTGCCTTTTCTGTACTGAAGCAAAAGTTTCCTCTGGTTAAGTTTCATTTGAAAATAAAAATATTACCTCCAGATTATACTTTGGCAACAGGAAAATACTTTCCCTTACACTTTACAGTAAATGCAGAGAAATAGAAAAAATGCTCAAAATTTCATTACTTTTTTTCAAAAAATACTCTTAAAAATAGGGAAATAAATATAGACTGAAAATAGCATAATGTAAACTCATAATATTACAATATTTATTACATTTGCTTTTTCTTACATGTCTCATTATTCTGTTATTTTGCTAAGACTATATGAAAGATAGCAGCTGGGAATACATTTGTCTGTAAGAAATGAAGCATTTTCTGAAGACAGCAGGAAGCAAAGGGGAGGAGCCTGTTTAGCTCTTCAGTAGAACAGATTTAATACATCATGCATAATGATATGTTGGAAACAAAATTTCCAGAGCTGAGCTGTCAGCAGGGGTAGAACTAAATCTTGCCAACCAATTGAAAGCAAAAATGGGACAGAAGAGAAAACAGGAAAAAGCATCAGTTCTGAGAGAAACATTTCAAGAAGTGAAAGAGCAAAGAAGGCCTTGGCAGCGGACAAAAGGAAAACAAGAAGTAGGCAAAATAAAAGACAAGTACAAAAAGTAAAGTCCATGCTTTCAGGAAGAAAAAAGCTCAATTATTGTGTTGAATGTATTAAATACTGCTCAGTGTTACTCCTCCCTCTACACAGTAACATTAGTTATCCAAGAATGATGATTGAAAGGTTTTAGCTTGCATGCCACCTTTAAATGTGTCCTAGAAAAGGAAAGTTTTGGTTTTGGGCTCCTGAAGCAAAGCAATGAGTGCATTCCTGAAGGCCCAGGCATGGGGAAAGACTAAGTGGAAAAAAATAACAAAAAACAACAACAACGACAAAAAAATCCTGAAAGAGAGAAGAGAAAAAAAGGCTAAAGATAAGAATCAGTGTGCCACTGAGAAACAGGATGGGATAGATGTTTATGACTTTATCATCATGGGTCTAAGCTGATTGTGGGGCTTTTGACCCATAGGCAGCTCCCTTGAAAAATCCTACTCTCTCAGATGCACGTCTGAATTTTGCCCATAAATTATTTTTACTTCAGTACTGAGGGAAGAAAGAACTTTAAAATAAGTCCATCTGACTTATTTGCAGAGAACCAATGTTTTCATAGATAAGAAAAATTGGGAAAGCCCTTGTAATCTCTTGTGCTTAATCAGTTTGGGAAAGCTACATTTGAAAGAAATAAAATCTATAACTATTACACAAGTTTTGAGAATTAGGGTACTATAATAAAGGATGAAAGACTGTGAAACATTTTCTTCAATTATCCATTTAGCACCAGCAGAGATGATGTGCCATTCTGCCAAAATTAAAAATGTGGGTTGAAAAACACTGGTTTCCATAAATTCATGACATGAAAAAGAACAAAATGATCAGATGATAGAACTACACTAAATATATAAAAACTCAATGGCCTCTGAGCATCATTGTTGGTAAAACCATATCCTGTAATTATTTCTCAGAAGTCAGTGTGACACAACAGAGTGCTAAATATTCATTCTTTGGAATAAATATGAATTTAGAACTATTCATCTTTTTTCAAACATCTGACATGCTGCATAAACAGAAAGTATATAAGGGTTTTTTTAAGTAAACAATATAATAAGTAAAGTGATTTATTATGCAATTTATCTCTTTCCATCTCTGCACTGTTCATAATTCAGATCCACACAGGGCAGTTCATATACCATTAATATATCCCAGATGTGTTTGACTTTAAGGCTATGATCATTTTAAATGTTTTAAAATGTGTGCCATCTATCATTAGTGTTATGGTGGTGTCATTCGCATTATTATAGTTAAGGTTGTGTCAGCAGTTCTATAAGCCCTTATTTTCAGGGGTTCAGAACTTGGCAGTAAGAAGTGGCTACAGCCTGAAACCTGGCAAAAAGCATCCTGGCTTGGGAGCAATTAAATTTCTTTCTCAAAAAGCTAACAAAAGGTTTAGTCTTGAAATTCTGCAGAAGAGAAAGAGATGTGTTCATGGTTTAAGATATAAAGTTCTTCTGGCAGATCTTAGAACTTGTTTAGGGCTGAAATAAATAAAGACAAAAGAATGTCCTGTAAGCAATGAGAGCCCTGGTGAGTTGGAGACTGTAGAGACTAACTGCTTATCCTTTTGAGCAGATCTGCTGTGTGGATTTCAAACAATCTACCAAATACAGCAGAGCATCTCAGCAACATCTGCAGCACCTGGAAATTCAGCCTGCATGCATTTTGCACATAACTTCAAATATCAGAAAGGAGCATTTCCAAAGCTAACCTAAACAGCAGTCTTGCCACATGACAATAACAGGGTAAGCTTCCATTTTAGTAGTCCTGTTTTATTTGCAACTTCACTGACCTCCCAGTTCTGATTGGTTTATCTTAATTAAACTGGGACTGGAGTAATACAGAATTGCTATGCCACACAGCTGATGTTCAAACAGAAATCATGACAACAAAAATTTCAAAATCTTTATGCTGCTCAGAAACTCTTTTTGAGTAGATACATTCTGCAAGAAACATGTTAGGCTCTTTTCAAAACTGAGTTGGTAGTAAAGGAAGGGAGACATGGTAGTGCTAGTAGAGCACCTTTCCAGTTTGAAGATACAGTGTGCTTCTCTTCCTGCCACAGCACAGAATTAGTTTCTACTGTTTTACAAAAATAATTGATTTATGAGATAGGGAACATTGGTAAATATCCTATATGTCTCTAGAGTCACCATAAAAATAATTTTTGGCTGAGCACTAAAATCACTAAAATTTGTCAGATCCACAATGACAAGGGTTGGACGACTTACAATTGTCATTTATTTATTTTCCTGGCCAATGCAAACTGCCATGCTGTAGATTCAGTGAGCTGTGATTATTTAGCCTGGAGAAGAGGAGGCTCAGGGGAGACCTTATCACTTTCTACAAGTATCTGAAAGGGGGTTGTAGCCAGTTGAGGGTTGGTCTCTTCTCTCAGGAAGCTAGTGACAAGATGAGAGAACACAATCTTAAGCTGGTTCAGAGAAAGATTTAGGCTGGACATTAGGAAAAGCTCTCCACAGAAAAGGTTATTTGGCATTTGAAGGGGCTGGCTGGGAGGGTGATGATGGATTCACCATCCTTGGAGGTGTTAAAGAAAAGACTGGATGTGGCACTTAGTGCCATGGTCTAGTTGACAAGGTGATGTAAGTTCATAGGTCGGACTCTGTGATCTCAAAGGTCTTTTTCTAAGTTAATTGATTCTGTGATTCTGTGTCTCACTGCCAGCTCTTAGAAAATTCAGATTCACGACCTATTAGTTTGGCAGTTTTTATTCTACCAACTGGGCCACACAGCAAGGGTAGAGCACTTTTCAGGTCCCACCTTTGGAATCTCCTTTCCCTAGAAAGCACTCTTTTTTTTTTCCTTTCCAAAACCAGCTCTTGCTCACCGCCCACCCCCAGAGGACTCGTGTTTCTTCCCACCAGAATCGACTACTTTGTCTTCCTTTCATTCTCTAAGATATTCAGCAGCTCTCCCCATTCCCAAAACTCCAGATTTTATTCTTTGCTACTGTGATTTTGTTCTCTATTACCTTTCTACTCACTCTGACATGACTGCCTCCATGTACATCAATAAGAGTCATGCCCCTGTGTCTTCACTAAAAATCAATTGCAATGAGGTTATGCCACTTGAAAAATAAGTTGATAACCCCTCACCACTTCTTGCAGGACCACTGCTGTTGCTGTCTCCCCACCTCCATGCCAAAAAGGCTGCTGTGGCTGTGCTCTTCTTTTACCTCTGCTACACTAAAGGAAACTAGTTTCCACTTCCTCATATTAAGATTGTATGATATCACACTACGATATCACTATTTATTCCTCTTCTGCTAGCATGTCCTCCTCTGGAAGACATGTTGCTTTTCATTACCTGTCTCAGCAAGAAAACTTCCTTGTGAGAACAAAGTAGCAGTTCCTGACCAAACCCAACAGCTGTTCTTCATGGAACCATCTTTTCAGGGACACTGCCTGAACACCTCTGATCAGAGATGAACATTTCTGGTCAAGACATGGAAAATTTTTGCTGCCCCTTCCCCAGCGAGACAAGCATCCTTCAAGCACCCTCTCCCCAACCAGACAAGTTAAGATTTTTTTATTGCTTTCATCCTGCACTGTTGCAAGTTGCACAACTTGAACTAAAAGGAAGATATTGGCTTTTCACATGATTCTTGCATACTTAGGCTTTATGACCAATTGCATCACTTCTGTATAAACAGCAAAAGAAAGAATATATTACTCAACTACCTGGTTAAAC
The DNA here is from genome assembly GCF_027887145.1 of Ammospiza caudacuta. Classification (NCBI taxonomy): domain Eukaryota; kingdom Metazoa; phylum Chordata; class Aves; order Passeriformes; family Passerellidae; genus Ammospiza; species Ammospiza caudacuta. The sequence goes on along the minus strand of NC_080598.1, from coordinate 39,997,298 downwards.
ATGATTGAATAGTAAAGGATTATCAAATATTTTCCTTGTAGATTCTTCTTGCATTCCACCAGAGGGCTACAGAACTCCCAAAATACTGAAAAACAAATTTTCCAACCTTTCCAAAGCAAACTATGTTCTTAATGTCATTTCCAAATTGCCATGAAGATAGTTTTTGATTGATTTTTAGGGATGGGTCCAAAAAATTCAGCAGAGCTTTTTTAAGATTTTGCAGTTGGCAAACACTTTTTGAATAAAATTTGAGACAGTGGTTTCAATGTCTGAAGCATTGTCCATGGGTCATGATTTCATGCCTGTCTTCATAAGAATGGAGAAAATATGCCTACTTTCTATTTTTCACCTACTTTGCACATCTACCACATACAGCCACGCTATGCTCTTCTTCATATTAAAATGTTTTCAATTGTTTGTAATTAATTTTCTCTTGAATGACAAGTTTCTACTTTTTACTCAAAAAGTGTAAGACCCTACTGCTTCCAGAGACATGTAATTCACTCTTCCCTTCTATCAAATACTCCTACTTGTGAGACCATGAGCTGGAATAGTAAGAATCCATGACACATACAAAAAGAATTTTAAATGTAAAGAATGGAAAGAGGAAAAAATGTGCACGTTCGCTAAATACAGACATATAAAGAAGGTTCCTAAGGAAAAAAAAAAGGTTGTGAGTGAATTTTTCAATGAAGATTATTACACAGTTCTGATTTTCTTTTTGTAGCAATGGACTTTAACTTTCATCAACTTGCATCAAATTAAATTGACAGCCAAATAAATTTATTGAGATCCTCAATTTGAGTTATGCCAAAACCTAATCCTAGGTAAGGAGAGTGACAGTTAGTAAAAGAAGAATTGATCCTTAATCTCCACTAAACAATATGTTCAGAGCAATGAATAGTAAACAGTTTAACCTCTTTTACTTTCATACAATGCACTGGCCATTTTATTTTTGTTTTACATGCTACATGGTATTAACTTTTTTCACCTACATTATAAATATGACAATCTACACCATTCATGCTGTCAGCTATGAAATAGCAAGATATATCTCTTCATTCCATACACAAAGGGAAGTTAAATTTATGAATCCAGTAGTAATGCTAGTCATTCTTTTATACTATTCTTCCCTTTCAAATTGGTAAAGAGCCTGAATGGCAACTTGAAAAAAGCATGCTTCCTCGATAAATCTGGTCTAAACAAAATACTTTTGCCCTTGTAATATCAACATTTACAACTAGTAAAAGCACAAAGATGCAAGGATTTCTTGTCTTTAAAATGGAAAGAGAAGAAACAATTTTACAATTTGATTGGCATAAGAAAACAACTTGCAGATATTGCATTTTTCCAGATTCTGTGGCTATATTTGCCAATCTATAAATGGTCTGATAAAGTTTGTAGATTATAAAATCCATTGTATTAGCCTGTTGTATTTGTACTGCACTGATACAGTTCAAAAGGCAGCAGAACTGCTTAGCTCCAAGTATTAGTCCTACTGCTACTGTAAGTTAGAGTTGGTTGCTCTGGAAGCAACTGAACAAATTCTCTGTAGTCACCATAGAAATCCTATGGAATGTAGTTTCCTGCTGTTTTGGAATAACTATAAGGCAGCCACAGCCTTCCAACACTATAAGTGGTGCATCAAATTCATCTTCTAATACATTTTCAAATAAAAAATTTTCCCTTTCCTTGAAGAATTAAGCTTGCTATATACTGCACATAAATGTAATGATACTTATGTATATCATCATACATAAGCTAGGTTATATACAACATTCTGTCTCATGACTGAAGATTTGCAGACTGGTCTCCATTTCCACACACCCCTTTCCCAGTTTCCATTTTAGCCTATCTTCCAATGGTACCCCAAATTTATAAACCACGAATCTCACGAGGTTAATGCACTCATATTTGTACAAGTAATATGAGAGAGTATTTTTTCTGGCAGCCTTTACCATGTCTTCTCTTTACAGATGGAACAAAATTTCACTAATAAGGTTAGCTGTCATGATTTCAAAACCCAAAAGGTTAATAAGTCTCTGGATTGATTTATAAGATGTATCTGATAGAGAAATCAACACTTGTTTCTATTTAGTTCTTATTCATCATAAGCCAACTTTATTTTTTGAAAAAGTAGAAGAAAAATTCTTATGTCAACTCTGTTTTGTAATGTCAGAAAGAACTGGGCAATATTTACTTTATTTACATTCATGAAATTCCATGCCACCCATGCAAGGACAGATTGGAGGCTTTTTTTCAAGTTGTTTTTGTTATCCAATCTTGAAGTCTCTGCAGGGAGAAAATTCTGGTCGCTGGTGTATCACCAAAGAGGTGCACATACCCTTAGTACAACAGATGGTAAGACCCAAATTTCCCTAGGTGAAATCAGTGGGATTATATGATCAAGAAAATATTTGTTCCATCAAACATGAATTTAAACAAAAAAACAAAAAAAAACCAAAAAAAACCCAGTGCTTTCACAGGGCATAGTTAAGAATTTTAAATTAACAGGATAAATGGGCAATACTGAACAATTTAATTTATATCACTAAAAAAAATTCAGACTATTTCTCTGATTTGTGTCTGGTCCTGTTTCATTGAATTTCACCGGGAAAAGAATAATTTGATGGTGAGTAATGCATTTAAGACAATTCACTTAAGACATTCTTTATCCATGTATTTAACAATGTTGCAATACTACAAGCCACTGAGTTCACCTTCATATACATTCTGCATGTGTCTTATGTGGAGAACACAACTTGTTCTCCAAATACAACAGTGCTGTTGTCTTTGGAAGGTGACAGGTTGGGAAAGGGTTTTGGGGTTTTTTGAGTTTTAGTTTTGTTTTGTTTTTATAATTAAACTCAAAGATAGTGCAACAAAGTGGGATTCAGTATGGTGAACCACATATGTTGATTCATGTTGAATCTCCTCTGGGTACTGAAAGAGGGCCAGTATAGAGTGAGAAAACTGCAGGATCTGTTTACACAGGACACTATTGAGAAGTCCTAAATTGAAGAACTGCAGGTTTCTAAAGCGCTAGATTAAAAACTTTAACATAAAATTCTATCATCAATTTGAACTATTTGACTGTGCAAAGTTAGAGAACCTCTTTCTAAAAGCATCCTGTCATTTCTTTCCTCCTTATAAGCACAGCCAGTTTCCCAATGCTCTTTTGACAGTATAATCAGTCAATTCAATCAGAGAAATTCTATAGTACAATGGTAATTTTCTCACACTTTTTTTTTCTCCCTTTACACTGTCAATTCAAGCCACCTGCTGTAAGCATTGATGTGGAACGGCTTAGTATTAGCTCTGAAATTAGTACCAGTCCCCAGTTAAATACCTGGCACATTCAGTGTGGGACAGACACTGTTAATGGCACATAAACCCATCAGATGCAATCCTTGAGCAAGTCTCTTTCCAGGCTATTCAGAGAGCACCTTGCTGGCATCACTGCACTAGACTTAAAAATCAGCCTGAGAGGGATGATTTGAGGAAGGAGAGGGAGAATAAACATAACCCCAGAATCTGCCTTAAAAAGGGAATTTGTATGAATATTCTATTGAATACATTAGGTAGCTTCCTATGGCAACATTTTACTTATTCCAACACACCAGCAATGCCTTTAAAAGCTCATTTAAAGGTACGAATTGTGCACTGTTTTCAAATAGCAGAAACAAATACAATGCATGACACTTTATAAAACCTCACTTCTTAAATCCTAACACTGGCTTCAGCTATATGTACTAAGTTCCATCATTTAAGCACATAAAAAAAAAGGCTATTAAATCCAATATCTTACAAATGCATCAGTTCTACTGGCCTGTTTAGCTCAGCAGGTAGATCTGTGCACATGAGTCAGTCAGCAATGATGAAAGGCATTGACTATAAGCTCCTCAAAGGGTCATCAATGGACAGCCTGTACAAGATTTATGCTTTAAATAATATATGAACTAAACACCTTGAAGTAATTGGCTGTGTGAAGCCTTACACTAGGCCAGATAGCTTGTCTGTACAAAGTAAAATAAGATTAAATAATAAATGAACGGTGCAGAGGTTTTCTAACCAAACTAATTCTACATGATTTTCTAAGCGCAAGTTGTTCATGAGTTAAGACGCTTTCATGATTTCATGCTGGTGTCATGGGGCCAGCCTGTCTTTGTCAACAGTATCTATCTTAAGGACTGTATTCTTTGTGGTGATGATGTTAGACACTCACTGCTCTCCTTCCCTGTGGAAGATAATTGAAGCAGCCTACATAACCATGCCAGGAGTTCACTGAATGGTCATTTTACAGTTTCACAGAGAATGAAGACATCAATATTTTGACCATATTATGTGTAGAAAAACTCTAGAAAACTGCTATCAATTCATTAACAAATACTATCTACAAACTCTTCACTGGTGGGATTATACTGAAAAAATGGTGATAGGATTTTCCCACAGTAGTTAAAATGTAGGGTTTCACATCCTTTAATGCCGTCAAGAGTTTCCAAAATATCTTCCAAATGCAAACTAATATTCTAGCTGACAGCCTTGTGCAGATATTCTCTCTCTTAAATATGATGCTGCAGGCCATCTCACTCCCAGTTCACAACCACATAAATTCCTATTAAAACCACAGATTTATTATCCGTATAAGTACTAGTGGAAGATATTTAAATTAGTTTGCAAAGCCCCTTTTAGTATTATCAAGGAGTTCAAAACTAGTTGGAGAGACCAATGGGTCACAGGCAGTCTACAGCAGGTTTGTTTTCTAATACAAAGAAAATTTAATTAATGCTAAATTCAAAGCTTGTTACCAAAAAATGCAGGTACTATTCATCCCAGAGAAAGAAATAGTTTGCAAGTAAGAATGTGGGAATATATTTAGAGGGTTTATAGGCCAGTTCTTAGCTGGTGTGAGGCACTTTATCCCTAGAAAACTAAATAGGTTTTTTCCTAGATTTACAGAAAACAAAGGCTATGCTCTTTATCTTTTTCTTTTTGCCCTTTATCTTTAGGGAGTTACCTCAACTAAAAGAGGTGCAGGGCACAATTAATTAAAGCATTTCATAATCTGGTTGAAGCTCTTGCCATATCTCTGAATTGTCTGAATCTTTACACTTACTTAAGGCTTCTCTACTTTAAACGTATGACAGAGGCTTCTTTTAACACTGAACTAAAAGAGGGCTCCAGCAGTTGGTCACACCTTCCCCCACCACTCATGGTTTTTTTGTACAAGGCTAATTGAGTTATATCTCATAGAAAACCCTAAGCACTGTAAAGCAGCATTTCCAAGGTTTCATTCACAGCCCACCTTTGGGCTTGGCACCTCACATTTGGGAGCTGCTGCTCTAGAGTGAAACAGCACTAATCTAGAAGTAATTCTACCACATTTATATTAATTACAAAAATGTGAGATAAAAAAAAGGCAAAGAAAAAACTTTCAAATATTTTAATAGAGAAAACAAAACTTAGGAAATAAATAAATGAAATTGCTTCAATGAAATTTAATGAAATGTTAAGGCTATTCCTTTAAAACACACAAGGAGCATTTGTACAGCTGATAAAGTCCCTGTGACCTTGGCAGCCTTACAGGGGTAATCTTCACGTAAGATGAATTATTCTTGAACAATTGCTCTAATGTATTAGGCACAAGCATACTGTCCTTCAATATTAGGCATGCTTGTCTTTCCACATCCTTATTTCTATACAAACGTATTTATTAAGGACAAAGCGGGGAGGAGGGGGTATTAGTAGGAAGAAGAAAAAGAGAAAGATTACATTCTATGCAAATATGCACCACAATACAAGAGGCAACAAATTTTTTCTAGTCCATGGAGATGAAATTATTTGTCAGAATAGACTTTCTTAAAGATTTCGGAGCAGAGGATAGCTCCCAAAGAACCCTGCTCCTAGACAATTTAAAACCTTCTGAGAAAAAACTTTTGGGGATAGTAGTAGGTAAAGAATGAACAAATCATGTTTGTTAATGACTCAGATGTTTCCCACAGACCTGCTAACCGACACCACAGTGGCTATAAAGGGAACTCGCTCACATTTATCAAGAGTGCCAGCACTTTGCCATCCATCTTCCTTTCCTGTGTTGGTCTTTTACCTTCCAAGAGGGCAGCAATTTGGGCCAGAAATCAGTACAGAGTCAAAATGATCTGAAGAGGGAGCCAAGCAAGTTTATAAGAGAAATTATGATTGCATCTGACAGCAAAGGTCTGTGCTCACAAGTATATACCCTTTGTTGACTGTTTCCCCTGCTATCCTCAGCTCCAACTCATGTCCTTCCAATCCTATTTCTTAGATTCATATAGTGATGCAAACACTTTAAAGAAGATCCAATTCCGTACAAAGAGGATCTAAACCAAGCTACATCATTACTGGGACAAAGAGAACTACCTATATACCTGTTTAAACAAAATAACCAGAGCAATTTCCATATGAAACTTTTTTGTAAGCATTAATTAATTAAAAATTACGTGCCACTGAACCGAGGAATAAAAATCTGGAAATCTGGAAGATAACTAAGATCAGAACTGCATTTCTTTAGCCTTATGTAAATCATGAGAGTTTTTAATAAACAGAGTCTGTTCAGTTCCCACAGGCTCCTCCAAGCTCTACAACTCCACTTCTGTTCATGACGTGAAACATCCTTGCTCCCACCCAAGCAAGGTAAGGGCACAATCCTTATGTACCTGTCTGACAACTACATCCAATGACAGCCTGATCTGCTGTGTCCTCAGGTCCTGCCTAAGTGATGTCCCAATGGGCAGGTTTTTCACAAAACATCACTGCAGTTACGACTTTACTCAAAACCAGAATCTAGAAGAGACTAACGTGCGCTTCTATTTGCACAGTGGTTAGAACAAGCGTGAAAAACAGAGACAGCAGTTTCAATTTCCTCCCCTCCTAAGGATCACACACTGAGGGCTCACACTGACTGTCAGCATCACCCCTGTCAAAGGGGTGGGCACTGGGAATCAGGTGGGGGGGGGGCTCTGATTTCACGCTGGTCAATGATTATATTAGTAGCTGGCATACAACAAAGGATACACTAAGAAAGCAATTTACATAGTGAATTTACAACGTCCTACTAAGAGATTTTTTTTTTTCTTCTCTGCATTTGGATTCTCTTGACTTTAAAAATTGTATCTAAAAATATTAATTTCTAGGCAGGGACATCCAGCCTCTCCAGTGACATGGGCTAGACAGCAGTATCAGGTTATTTGCCACCAAGTAGCACCCCTCTGTTGTGTAGGTCAGGTGAAACCTCACAGGCTTAATGCTTGTAATTGAACTTCTGCATGCTTAACAGCTGTTGAACAGTATACAATGCCATTGCCACTTTTACTTCTTAGTCTCAGGGAAGAGCAGAAAAAGCTCAAAGTAGAATAGGATCTTCACACAGGCCAAACACAGGAGAGTTTTTTGTTGGCCTGCTCTCTAATTCATCACAAATTGATTATGCCAAATGAGTTACTGGCTCTTAAATACTCAGGTCAATAAAAACTGGATACATACATCTGAGGTCAGAATTTTCCCCTTGCTCTTTAAAGTGTTGCTGAATGTTTCCTATATAATATGAAGAGTTAGTCCATGTCACACTGGCCAGCGATGTACGACGGCTATCATCCCCGTGGGAAACAATGATAAAAACAGGAAGAATTTTACTTCTTTAAAATTTACTTCTTTTACTTCACCATTTTACTTTTTTTTCCAATAGCCAATTTTCTAGAGGTTGGTATATTTGACATATTAAAACACATTGCACATATCAGACCAGTGTCAAAGGTCTGCACAAATAAATAGCCAAGCCCTTTTGTCATTAATAAACAACATGGGGTTTCTAGGAGTTCTGGCATGTGTAAGACACACCATGTTTGCTGAAGTACCGTGCATGTCAGGTTATCCCTCAGTGGTTCATAGATCTCGTGGAACAGAGACAGGTTTTGTGAATCGCACTATTGGAAAAGGGTAAGTGATGTATTCTATATTTATACTACTAAGGGGAAATTTGCAATCATGATACAGTAATGCTAGAAGAAAGGGGTAATATGTGTGATATATTGGCCAGCCTTGACTGTGACTGTTCCTGCAGTGTAAGAATTTCTTTATCCAAGGACAACCACTTTCACCTTCCCATCTGTCCTGTGATTTTTTTAATGTCTGAGACAGGTGGCCTGTTGGAAACCTAAAACCCTGTGGGTACAAAATATGATTAAAATCTGATGTTAGGCTCTTTGATAAAGAAGAGTTCTATGTTTAGTTGAGAATTTGTAACTAACCTGCAAAAATATGTCAAAGGTAATTTGAACTCTACATAACCAAAATCTTTTTAATTCAAGTTCAGCATATGCTATATCAAAACTTTGCTTGCAATCATTTCCCTATAGATCAAATATGTATCTTGATAAGTACACATACTGCCTTCTTTTAGAAAAAAAACCTCTAAAGGAGAATTTTAATCAATGCTTCCTTCCTCAATATAGCACTGACAACAATAACATGAAAGATTAATATGTTGAACTTACTATTTAATAACTCACAGAGCACACAATTAATGCATCATAATAAATTTTTAACAATTATTAAAACAAATATCTGAAAACTTCTGAAGGCATTTCAAGAATTCAAAGACTGCTGGGTATGTAATCTTGGCACTTTTTGGAGAAGAGGGTGGTGATTTAAAGGGTCTTTTATACATTCAATTATACCTCAGGAAGAAAAAAAATGTAAAAAGCAAGAAGCTTAATTGAAATCTATTTAGAGGAAATTTAGAATCTATGCAGAGTTTAAAACTTTGGCATAGAATACTAAATGCTGATTTCTGCTCATAATTAAAATTTAAAATGTTAAATGATTTATCTTGTTGTAAATAATTAAGAGGATTTTTAAAAGGCTACCAAGAAAATGCAGTATGTGACTATATTGTATATTGCAAATCCGTATTTATCTGAAATGATACATACTACATAGATCTGTGGTTTTCTGACTGTTTTTCATAATGATGTGGTCTAAGAGGAAATTTTAAAAAATCCAAATAATTCCAACAGATTTAAATATATTCAGTGAAAATCAACTAAAGCTGATTTACATTCTAGTCTAATAAGTTATAAAACACATTAAAAAGACCCTGTGAGACAAACGTGATAGATGACTTTCCAGCAAAATCAAAACCAAAGACATTGAATCTTAAGTATGACATATCATTCCCATGTACCCTTAGTTAAACCTACACACTTGCAATAGGGTCTGTGATGTCCAGGTGATTCTCAGCTAATGACATTTACGGGTTGTACAGCTGTGTACTCCTCTGACTTCTATGAGCTATTGCTGATGTACACAGGAGTAAAGATCAAAATCAACAAGGCATTACCACAGATGTGGGAAAATATTTGGGCTCTGGACTCAGAGCTAAGGCCTGGACTTCTATGTGGCTTTTTGCCTCAGTTTTTAAACATTTTTTAGAATTAAGTTCTCAAAAAGAGTACTCTGGAAATTCATTAAATGTTTGCAAAGAGTTTCAGGCTCTCACTGCTCTGGAGATTTGTTTAAACACTGATACAGTAGTTTTGCTGGTCTCAGCAATGGAAGAGCTGAGAGTATCGCTCCTCTCACAGCACCTGCCAGCACAGCCTGCAAAAGGCATCACCTAGGGCTACATACTCCCCTGAGCTGCACAGAAGACTCTTTACTTGTTCATGATGTTTAACTTCATTACATTACCCTTGAAATTTAATATTTGTACCATTTCCTACTTTTCCTTACAATATAATGTACCTGTAGTTTCTTACATAATGATTTTTGAACCACAGATCATTTCAGATGTTGGAACTCATTCCTTGCGAAACATGTGCAAGATCATGTAATTCCTTTTTGAATGATAATACATGTATCCTAAACCAATCCCCAGATCCCAAATGCCCTGTTTCTGCTCTTATATTAACATATGGTAGCCCTGCACTTACACTGTATGGCTGAAATAGTGTACTTCATACCCATACACAGGCAAAGGTGGCAGTGAAAGGCCAGAATTCTTAAATGGCAAAACTAGCTAATTTTCTCATGAAGCTGAAAAGGTTAGAAGAAATGTCTATCTTCAGAGAATCTAAGAGGGAAATAGTTCCAGGAAAAGATGAAGTTCTCAAACCTAAGATACAACTCAGATTCTGAGACTATTAAGCAGAGGTCTTTTTACTCTCTATTTATTAATAGGACTGTTGGTATCACTATTCTCCAAGAACCAAAAGCAAACATAACTTCAATTCCTTGCATGGACAACACTATTTCCTCATTCTGAAAAAGATGCCAATTTTTCATGTAGACATCTAGAATCGTGGACAAGAGCAGTAAGTGGTTTGATGATTGCAAATAGGCGATACAGAGAAGACAAAGCTGACGACTAGCAAATCATCATTCCCTCAAAAAAGTTCCAGAACATCCCCATATAAGATCTTATCACATAAATCATTTTAAACCATCCCCAAACCCTTGAAAATTAAAGAAATGAACGTGTCATTGGGGAAAATTAACAGAGAATAGGCATACATTGTCATATACTCAAAGTATATCCAGCTACAGAAAAATCATCTTGAGACTGCTTGAACAGTAAGTCCTTCCAGATTTGCAGTGCTACATGGGATAAGTTCTGGGAAATATCGAGCACCTGCATTTGCCTTCATCTGCAATATACAGCACAACTCAAAGCAAGGGCTGCAGGTGTTCAATTCCACATGGTATTAGTCTCTGAGCACAGAGTAAGCACTAAGAAAGGCAAGAAAAAATATAAAGGGATCAACATGTTTGGGACTTTATATTGCTATTCACATTTCACTTTGTTACAGGAAATGTAAGATTGGGAATGTATTATTTGTTCAGAGACTAAAACTAAACAAGCCCATTTAAGTCACCATATTACATAACTTTTTTTTTAAACCACTACACAACTGAAGTTCGAAGGAATCAAAGAATGCCTCCTAAAGTTTCAAAGGCCACAATACCTTCCTGCCAAGCTCAGCCAAAGACAGTTCTATTACAGGCTCCCTTCTTTCTCACAAGCTTAATTCATCAGGATATAAAGAGGACAGAATTAAATCTTTACTCTTCTGCAGCACTACACAAACTATGTCTGCAAAAGTACTCCCTCTACCTTAGCTGAGAAAGCACAGTATGCTGTAAGGTCCATACCACACCATGTCTATGTAAGAATCATGACTATATCTCACTGAGAACCTACAAAGAAAATATTTTTTGCCTGCATTACTTTCATCTATTTAAAAAATGGTTTAAAAAAAGGTTTTTCTTTACTTTAAAAAAAAGGTTTTACTTTCCATTCATCCAAAGAAAAAATATGTTTACAAAATATTCTGGATATTATATGTTTAAAGTAGTCCATACATTGGTACTTAAAATTATCAGATTGAGTACTAATGGACTGGGTTTAGATGCATGCAGTTGTGATTCGAGATATGAGAAAACCATGTCTCTGCTACTTTCTGTAGCAAGGAAAAATTTTGCAGACCATTTAAAAACACGAACACTTCTCAGCTATTGCTGACATACCAGACAGAAGTGATGATATGAAGGCAAAGACCTCATAAGTACATAGCATCAGCCAATGAGAACAGGTAGTAGCACTACATGAAGCATTTTATGATCTGTTTAAAAAAAAATCTAAGTAATTTTAACCATCTGACTCACATCCTTACTCCTAGAAATACTGAGTTGCTGTGAGTGCCAGCAGTTATCCAACTACAGTTTCAGCAGTGCACAGTCACCTTTCACTGCCATGACCATACTCTAGTGACACACAAAACAGTGGAAAAACACATAAAACCTCGCTTATTTCCTCAGCATACAGTCATAGTGCTTGGCTGTTCTCCATATACCCCAGAGCATGTCAGCATTAAATATCCAGAGATCACTCACTTGCTGAGCGGGTTTACAGCAGGTCACTTCTGGAATTTCAGGCTGCATTTGGCCTTAGTCAATAGCTTTTTCTATTTCCTTCATCAGCTTCAAAATGCAGCTGCTTCTAACAGCTTTTAAGGTGTCTTGCTCTCTTTTTAGTACTTTTTGTCCTGTGCTGCGCTCAGCTTCTCTGGTCCTCTTTCTCATTCCTCTGCTCCTATAAACCAGGAAATTAAAAAGACTACACTATCAGGAAAGAGAAAGGTTTTAATTCCTGCTGAGTCCTTGGTGCCTGCAAGACTGTTCAGGTTTCCTGGATTTATGTATTATATTCAGACTCATTTTTGCAAGCCAAAAATAAGAGTGCAGTCTGAAATGGAAGTTACATCCTGAAGGACAGAGAGGACTTCAGTGACTGCCTACAGAGCAAATGACATTTGTGGGAGAAGCAAAGAGATTAACACCTCAAAAAGAAACGTACTGGTTAAGCACAAGGCAGCCAAAATGCAACAGCAAAGGAAGAAACTCTTCCCCTGAAAGAAATGTCCCGGCAACCATCCATCCAACCATAGGGTGGTCCAAGAGTTCAGATGATGGTCAGAGCTGCTTTAGACAATGTCCGCTACTGTTCTTGTTCTGGCAGCAATTTGTGGAGCAAAATATTGCCAAAAACACAACTGAGCACTTTCCAAGCTTCCTTTCTTTTTTCTGCTGCCCAGATCACGTATTACCAAAAAGCATGTACTGTTCTTCATTGCTGCCTACATGTGTGTAAAGTCATTTGCTCACACTTGAGCAAAGTAATAGCATCTAAAAACCTAACTATTTTCCTTTAGTTTACATAGACACTTGAGTTCTGATAGGCCTCATTTATTTGATTGCTGTCCAATGATACTGCAATGAATGAAAACAACAGAGTATGTGGTTAAAGAAAAAATAAAGACATGACGAGTTATGAAGATATTTTATCCAAGACATTATATGGGCTATGTGTTCAGGTTGTTGTTTTGTTTGGCTGGTTTATAAACTGCATGGTAAATATGTTCCTGAAAATGTATCACATGGCTTAGGAAATAAAGGGGGAGCAGTAGATTGATGGAAAACCTGTAGGGAAATTTCTGGATAGGGGTTTTTGATACATAAAGATAAAGCACATTACAAACAACTATGTGTGTAAGGGCAGTAAAGGTAGAGAAATCCACCACAGAAAGTCATAGTTTCAGACGAGATGATGAAACCTTCTGAACAAGCTGCAAAAGGCCAGTTCTCCAACATATCTCATACAACAAAACTGACAATAAGATCAAACCCTTTCTTCACAACCATTCCTCTAAAATATCAGAATGCTTGTTTTCATTATGGTTGAATTTTGAACAGTCCAACAAGAAAAGAATCAGCATCATCTTTTTTTGCTTAAAAAAAGTTTTAATACTTCCTGGATTCTGAAAAGTGGCCACATATTGCAAAACTAACTGAGAACAGCTTTATTCCATAGAACTAAACAAAGCTTTCTGTCATATTTTAACAATTCAATTCTACCTCAAATATTTATAAATTGAAAGGAATGAGTTAATATGAACTATACATGTTGATTTAATTGGCATAAATTTTGCATTTATTTGGGTGACAAAAGACTGCTAATACCTCCTACATTACAATATTTTCTTTCTAATGCACAAAGGAAAATAACCTGATAGAAGCTCAGGTGAAAGAAAAATACTATTTTGGTAAAACTTTTTACTTGAAGTCATATTTGTATGCACTAATAGTGCTTTTGTATACTAAAGTACAGTTAGTATTCAGTTAAGTTCTTTGAAGGCAATACATTCAGCTATTTTTAAGAGTCAAAAACATTTCCATTTAACAATATCTAATTTCCTCCTGTACTCTCTTGCCTTCTCTAGCAAAAGGATAACAGCTATTACTTATTTTACAAGGAGTTACTAATTTGTAGAAAAAAAATACTAGCCATTTATTTTACAAGGAGTTACTAATTTGTAGAAAAAAATCCTAACCATTTATTTTACAAGGAGTTACTAATTTGTAGAAAAAAATCCTAACCAATCTCTGCCATCCAGCATGAAATCTGGAAATTAACATATAAAACGTCTATGGAAATTCAACATAAATATCAACGAACCAAGTTTAACAGAAGCAGATAAATCACTGAAAATGTCTCTCTTTTTTGCCTCTCATAGTCCTACACTCCTTCCTTTCCTGACACAGTAAAAAAACCATGCAGTTTTCATTTCAAAAAACTATATACATGTAAATATGCAAGTATTATATAAATTTTAATAGAAAAAATAAACCCCTTAATAACAATAATAATTTAAGCCTTTTTGCCTCCGCATAAGCACTGTCAAAAATTTTAGATACAACAAAAGCCTTCCTGTAGGTCTACTTAAACATGGAGTCGTGTCTTAGTCTGTGTCTTAGCATATAAACCTCCTCATTACTCACCTGGGCACTACATAAACTTTTAAACCCTTAGCTTTGGTAGAGGCTGCAGCTGTACAGAATCTGTTGCTGCTATGAAGCACACCTAAGGCTATTAATACGCTGTTGAAATGAAAACATTGTTGACAACAAACTGACCCAAATATTCCCATCCTGACAAGGGCTAGGCTGCAGACACCAGCAGGTACTGCTGCTGTAGTTAGCTCAGCACAAACCCCAGCAGCACCTGCTGGGGGGAGGCAGAAGGACTGTCATGTTCCATCTCTCCCACCAAAACTGACCCGTGACCTGCACATTTCTGCTGAGCTCCCAGTTTGTCTATTATGTGACAAATCAAACAGGCAAAGAAAGCACAGAAAGTGTAATGTAAAACAGCCATTAGGGTTTCTCTCCCATCTAGACAATCTCCATTTGACTTCCACAAATGCATTCACTACAGCTTTCTTCACCAGAATCTCTAACCCCTCCACAGGCAGCAGTCTGACTCCACACCCTATATTCTCACATGGTATTTCAAACAGACCATATTTTTTGTCCATAGCTTTCTCTTCCTTTTCACCCTCTCACTTCTTTTTCCATCACTGCATCATCCTAATTCTTCCTCTACCTCTCTAATGGCTGCTTCAGCAAGTCTTTTTACAAGCTGTCACATTCAGCTTATACCTAAATCTTGCCCATTCTTTCTGTATGAGATCCCCGAGATCCAAACAGCTAAAAGTCTCATCCAGCTTGACATCATTTTCTGTCTATATTTCTATGTTATATATTACAGTCCATGTTTCTCAGTCTCTTCAGAAATATAATCTTACCCCCTTTCTACCCATTTATTATAAAGTTTTTACAAAGATAACTTGTTTTGACAATGATATTTATCCACTTTGGAGGAGTTAAAACTATTTTAATATTAACAATTTAATTTCTAGTGTTTAATTTCAACATTAAAACAATACATTTTTTTTCTCTGAAGGACCATTGGCTAATAAAATTAAATCAGTCTCTTTATGTGAAAGTGAAGTAAACACCAATTTCAAGAAGCAATTTAAAAATTTTCTTCGTTCTATGCTGAGATGAAAAGTAGAATGTTTTCTGTTTTCTCTGCTGATATAACAAAACAAGGAGATAAAATACAGATATTTACCCTAGAACAGCGTATGTTCTATGGCTAGATGTATCAGACCTAATTTCAGGCCTAAGCATCAATTAATCTTAGTTATACGAACAACTTATTCATCATAGAAGAGACTTAAAAAACTCTCACTCCAGAGTTGCCAACAGCTTGATTATTAAAATATTTTAGTAAAGGGAAGATAGCTAAATTTGCTCTGAGCTTTCCAAATCCAAATAAGTGACTAGTTATCAGATACTAGAGGGTGCAGTAATCTTGAAGCACTCCTCTTTGCTTTTTCTCCTAGTTCTACGCATCTTTTTCTGTTAACTGCTTTGTCTTTTGAGAAAAAATATTTATTTTTAAAAGTTGTTTTCCAAACAATGAAAAAATAGGTAGCTCTGCTTAAAACTACAATTACCACTTAATTCTGCATAGCAGCATAGAATATATTACAGTCCCCAAATTATTTGAGTTATGATGTATAAAATGCTATTCAATGAAAAAGAAAAAAGACAGACAAGCAAATCTTCAGAAGAGGAGATTTAAGCAAAGAGCAAGAGCTTCCTAAACTCAGAAAGGAAGCTTATTCCTTCGCTTTTGGGCATAATGGTAAAATCCTCCATAACACAAGGTTTGTAGTTTCGTAATTGGAACTTGCACTAAGAGGGCACTGAAGAGCACAGAGGCCTGGAAGCAATATATCTCAAAATTAAATCTGGAGATATATTCAGGACCTTGACCATGAAGGGCTGACAGGTCAACTTCACAATCAATCCTTTGTTTCTGAGTAGCCAGTGCAGTGATACTAGGATTAGGGAGATACTCTGTCTTTTTTTGCAAAATATACTTCTCTGGCAAAAGAATTTTGCTCAAGCTTGGTAATGAGACCACTTGGCAGGCCAGTGAGCAAAGCATTACAGTTGTCTAGCTTGGAGGAGATAAAACCCTGAGCCAGCTTCTCATAAACAGACAAGGATAAATACGGACAAAGTATGGTTTCATCTTTCAAATGACAGTAGGAAGTCTTAATAATCTGCCCAATGTGATATTTAAAGGACACTTCACATTCCAACAGAAATATGGATGTTGAAGTGCTAATCCTGTGCTGAAAATAACATATAAAAGCTACATCAAAACTGAGGTGGCGTTAAGCTTATAGCTAGAGCCACAGAACGAAGAACCTTCATTTTACTTGAATTTAACTCCAAAAAATCAACATAACTTATATTTTAATATTTTCCAGGGAACTAATACAGACAATAAAAGTGCAGTTTGGATTTACTGCTTTAACTGCCAAATAAATTAGCATGTCCTCAGAAGAGAAATGAAACTTGATATCAACCCAAAGAATTATCTCTGGCCCAAAGGCAGCACGTAAGCGTTAAGTCCAACAAGCCAAAAATAGAACTCCCTAAAAACATCAGACACAACTATCATGGAATCATGGAATAGTTTGAATTGGAAGGCACCTTTAAAGACCATCTAGACCAAGTCTTCCTGTGAGTGACATATTCAACTAGATCAGGATGCTCAAAGAGCCGCTCAGCCTGACCTTGAATATTTCTATGGATGGGGCATCCACCAACACTCTGGGCAACTTGTTCTACTGCCTCACCACCCCCACTGTAAAAAACTTTCATCCTTGTATCTAATATGAATCTTCCCTCTTTTACTTTACCCCTTGCCCTCTCCCATCTCTCTTATGAGCCCCCTTTTAAGCATCAAAAGGCCACAATAAGGTCTCCTTTCCTTGTGGTGTTCCCTCCCTTGAGTCATCTTCCTGGTGCTTCTCTGGACCTGCTCCAATGGGTCCTAGTCTTTGCTGTGCTTAGGGCCCAAGAGCTAGATGTCGGTGTCTGTGCGGGGGTTCACCAGAGCCTGAGATGGTGCCTGTCAAGAAGCCCAGTATTCTTCTCACATTCTGAATAACATGCAAGAAATGAAAGCCTGCAGAGAAACATTTTGGCTATGTGGACTAAATATGAGCATTTAGTCAAAATATCTGTCTATGTACCAATAAGTTTTACTCAGATTTACACAATATATACTGTTTGAAAGTTGAAAATGCCTTTATTAACCTCAGGACAACAGAGTTGACAGCATTGGAAGGTATACTAAAAAAACTCAATGAGAATTGAAAATAAATGAATTTCAATGCTCCCCCTCTCCTTTGTCCCAGGATTTAAATTTGCCTTCATTATGGTATCTCCTCAAGGCCTGAATTAAGCTGGTTATTTAGGTATTCAGTATAATATTGTATGTTGGTGTGACTGAAATCACTGACTGTGCGCACACATACAGTCTAAAATTTGTATCTGGATGTCAGTAAGTCAGTTCTTATAGCAATGAAAATATTTCCTGATATTTAGTTAAGTACTTCAGAAGAAACCAGGAAGAAGTAATGAGGAGACCCAAATGGTTTAATACTTTTCATTTCCATTTTGTATTTTTGTTTCCTGCTTTCAAGCAGTGGAAGAGGAATACAGTTGATTATTCTATCATCAATTTTAAAACCAAGACAATTATAATAATTTGTTCCAACTTCCAGAACATACAGTTTTTCAGACTGTACAAAAAGCTTGAATACAATATCTGTAACTTGTGCTTGAGCTAAAGAATTTGGGGTTTAGGCTGGTTACAGATCTTGAAATACCAATGACACACAGAGGCTTGATTTTGTAAAAATGTCTCCAACTTGGTTTTGTCACACAGGTGTCCAAAACTACTTATTTCCCCCTCCCACCTTTCTGTTGCAGACCTGTTATGGAATGTGTCTGTTCTCAGATTATCATTTTAGGAAAAGATAAATGGAGCTTCCTCACCACTATGGTTATGTTTGAACTTCTGAAGTGCCTATTTAGTCCATACTGAAATAATTTTAAGCAATTAATATTCAATGACACAGAGAACTTTGCTATCCTCAAGTGTCCTGTTCTTACAGCTTATGAGGCTTACCAAAAATTCCAAAAATTATAAGCCAGTCTAGGATACTGCCCATGATTTCATAAGGCACTTCATCTGAAGTAACCGGACGACAAGATTACAAACTTCAGAACAGTCTACTGAAGTTGGAATAATCAGCCTTGAATAACATAAAAAGTCGTTAAAAACCACACCTAAATGTAATTTTTAAAATAGACTTTGGTTGATTGTCTCATTTGACAGCAGTGATGGTAGATCCAGTTGTTATCCTAGAAAGCAGTTCTCTTCAAAATACAGAAAACATCAAAATTATTTTTCTTTTGAACTGCTAAATACCTAAAGTTGTTTCAAAGATTGTTATTAAAATATTATTTTTAGTTGAAATTGATGTAACTAACTTCCATGGATTAAATCACTACCACTTGAGCTAGTTATGCAAATAGATACTAAACAGACAGGGCTATGCCCTCTTGGCACTGTGTAACATCCACTCCAGTTTCAAATAAGACAGAAGTATTTCTGGTACCCATCACTACTATAAATGTATTAAGTTACTCTTTATAGTAGTTCAGATCAAATAAACACTGTGTGTCTAAGGCTGTACAGATCCACACATATGTTTCTATATTGTCACCTCCTTATCTTACTTCCCTTTCTCAGAGCTAATGCTGAGCAAGAAAACTAAAACTGGAAAGCAACAGGGATTTTTTTCAAAGGAAACAATCATAAAATGTGATTTTTCAAGTGAATTTTGATTGTATAGGTTGAGGGTTTTCAAAAATATATTACATATATTTATTTTCTTATGGCATATCCATAATTTGCTAGTTCGTACTTTTGAAGCTTAGCTCAGTCAAAAAAACCCACAAACCTAAAACTTCACAACAACTGCAAGGTTGATTAACTCAGTATTAAACAAATTCTGAGCTAATTAAACTCAAAGTCAATTCAGCCCATGACAGAAGGTTATTACCTCATAAACAGGATGTACTTTAAAGTTATTAATAATACACTAACATTGCCTTTTCAAAACCTTTGATTAGCAAACAAGTGAAAATTAGCATCTGAAATTCTGTTTGTACAGACTGTAGATCAGATTATGCAAATTTTTAAATCTCCATTTTTCCACATGAAAAGGAAGCAGCTAGCAACAGCTGTACAAGTGAGAAAACAGTGCAGATATGGGGCCCTCAACTCTCAGCAACTTCAAACTCCACTGAGATCTACAAAGTGGTAACAAGGCCACATATTGTTCCGTATTCTATCCTGTTGTGCACCATCAACCATGCAAACAACAGTAAAATATAAATATACAGGATGAAACTCTTAGTAGGGAAGATCTTGAATGATATTTTAAGTGCTAATTTTCAAGCCACCTAGATTGCTTCATAGTTAATTAGAAACACTCTCCTCATGTCAAAATGTGAGATTTGGTGGACGAGTTAAGCTGAAGAAAAGGAAGCCTTGCCCTTTCTCCAACAAGCTCGCTTTGTGGAAGAAATAAAAAGAAAAACCCAAGTCCTCTTCTAAAAATGGCTGATAATACTGTTGCATTTTCAGAATAAATTATAAACAATTTCTACACAAATTACTAAGTTTCTACAGGCATCAATAACACAAGTCTACAGCCTCAAAACATTTTATGTACAACTAAGAAAGTAAGGGAACGAGGTAGATAAAAAACACACTGAAGCCTTTTTTTGTTCTGTTGCCAATACATTATTTCTCATGATATCTGATAGCAGGACTGCCACCAGTAGGTGAAACATTCTAAAAATGTTGTATGATTTATATAATTACTCAGCATATATTTATAAAATGTACATGCTTTTCAATTAATATATGGAACTAAGAAAAGTTGCATGTCTGTTAGTCTCAGAAGCAGGAACAGAATCTCCCAGTGATTTCGCCAGGAGGAACAGAGCACCTGTGGGAGGAGACTCCTTGGTGTTCCAGGGTGCTCCCTGCAGACTCTTACACATTCCTTAAAGTGATCAGCCTTCAAATAATGCACAAGCTTCATTCATCTCTTAGATGCCAAATTGGCTTCCCAGTCAAAATCCTTCAGTGTAGTGTCAAAAGCAAAGAGTTCAAGAATACAAAACTAATCAAGGAAAAAAAAAAAAGATAAGAGAAAAATCCAAACCAACAAATTTGCCAACTGTATATAAGAAACTTTATGAAAAGTAACTATAATTAAATAAAAAACCCTGATGATGACAGGTACAATTTTCAGTTAAACAGTATTTGACAGACCATAAGACACACAAGGCCAAAAAAACCAAAATTATGCTAGTAAATCAAAAGCTTAAAATGAAAAACATAAAAACATTCTGATAGACATACTCAGCATTTCTCTTCTACCTTACTGAAAGATAAAGTCAGAAAATTTAGTGAAGTAGTATTTTTCCTTACTAAAAAATAAAATTTAGCTATTTCCAAGATAACACAACAAGCAAAATTTGTATTATACTTGATTTTTTTTTTAATATAAAAAGCATACTTAAGCCTCTCAAAGACGGTTTCAAGTGGTAAGAGCGGGTTTCAAAGTATTTGTCTTCCTGTCTATCACCAAAGTGGTGAAAAGTAAAACTGAAAAGTAATTGTTCCCAGCCTCTCCGGGCAGCAAATGAGTGGAATAAATGCCCTTCTACTTGGCAGAACAGTACTTGATTTTCTCAAATAATTTGTTGAAGAGAAAAAATGAGAAGACTGAGCTTAAGGTTCTGCAAGAAACGATGACACTCCACAAAGTAAAAATATGAAACACAGGGGGTGAAAACCCAGTTTTTAAGAGAGAGCAGCTGCATTTGAATGACCAACACCAAACACAATTCCAGGAACAACCAGCAGCTTCCAGTCAAGTAAGGATGTGGCTCAGAATTTTCAACAATCTAATCCTCAAGGGATCTTTCTACATCTTCTGACTGAAGACCAGGTTATCAGCAGTGCCTTAATTGATCAACAGCCACAAGAAAAAAGTTTTGATCATCTGTCCCTCATTGTCATTGCCTCACAGGGACATTAACTTTTGTCTCTGTAAAACATGCTGTTAAATTTTATGCAGAGCTCTAGTAAGGGACAGAGAAAATGTGGAGTGGGTGGGGGGGGATATACATGAAAATAAATGGAGTATACAGGTTTTGAAGAAGAGGACTGGCACAGTTTTTTTGACAGAGTTACATCACATCCACTTGTATTCCCTTTCCTACTTCCCATGCATGCTGCTGACTTGCAGGTTTTTCCATATATTTTTCTTATTCCAAGCACTGGGATTATAAAGCCCATTCATTTAAAAATGGAAAATCCTTCAAATTTGGTGTCTTCTGTCATCTACTAGCACTAAAAAAGCAATAACTGGAATCTAGACCAGTACAGGAATTTGCAATGGAGACAGCAATATGTGCATTCATGTGTAGTCAACACTAGAGATTGTTGCTGAGCTCAGGAAAGGCAGGAAGGGTGCAAGCTTGCTGATGTGACTTTGTTCACTTCTGTTTCAGGATGGCTTACAGGATCCAGAATCCAAAGCTACCCTCTCCTCACAGTTTTTCCTCTTTGTATCTCCTTTAAGAGTTTATATGTAGAAGCAATTAATATTTCCAGCCAGCATTACCCCCAGGGTTTATCACTGGTTCTTTGGGTCTGCTAGAGCAGAATGGTGCGAAACCTTCTGTTGCTCTGGGCACCCGGATCCTAATTTTATATTCTCTGACTAATCTAGCATAGCATATCTGTACTCCATCAACTGCAAATACATGAAGATAAAAAGAATGTGGCATTCCATAAGGAGCAAACATCATTTGAAATCCCTTTATTTTAGGTATGAAGCTGCACACTATGAGGAAAACAAGTGTTAAGACAGGAAAGAGATGAAGCATAAGTATCTTCATATAGAATCATATGATTTGTCATAAGGTCACTGGGTTCAAAGGCACCTTAAAAATCGTCCAGGTCTATCCCCCCACCATGGGCAGGGACACTTTCCACTAGGACAGGTTGCTCAGAGCTCCATGCAACCTGGATTTGAACACTTCCAGGGATGGGGCAGCCACAGTCCCTCTGTGCAATCTGTTCCAGGGCCTCACCACTCCCACGGCAAATAATTTTTTCCTAGAATCTAATGCTAATCTACTATCTTTAAGTTTAAAGCCATTCTCCCATGTCCTGCTTACGTGAATAGTCCTTCATCTTTTGTGCAGGCTCCAGTCCAGTACTGAATATAGATATTTCAATTATTTTTCACTTTTTGTCTTACCATCTCTTCTAAAAGCAACACTAACACCACCAATATAAAAAACTAAATGTAGATGTTCCTGCTCAATGCAGGGGGTTGAAACATGTGACCTTTAAGTGTGTCCCTTTCAACACAAACTAATTTCTAATTCTATGATTAAAAACTCTAGATAGGAAGCACTAAGTTGTCTGAGCAATAACAGTATTCCATTATTTTACATATAAGTATTTCTGTACTCTAGGCAGTCTAATTAGGCACCTAATGACATGTAATTCCTGAATGTCCAGTTAAAGTTGTGAATTCTGTCAAAGAAATTGCCAAAAGTATCAGATAAAAAAAACCAGTGTTATTTATGAAAAAACCTGTCCTTTTTCATGTAGAGAAGGCAATACACACACCTCTTGCTTTGGTCTGGAAATTTCATGGAAACGCATATCAGAGATGGGAGTTCAGGGAATTCAATACAGGAATTACTGGAAATTTAGTACGCTCCCTCTGCAGCATGTAAAGGAAGAACTTTCCCCTCTTCTGTGTTCAGATCACATAGAAACTACAACCATGGAAGAAAAAAGAATATAGTTTATTCCTTAGAGGGTCATTGATAATGGAATTTCGAACAAGAAAGACGTGTTATGTTATCTACTTTTGGCCTCTTACATAATCAATCACTGAGTTTCAGCTGATAGCTTCTGAACTTCTCTGTTGAAACCACTGACTCTGTTGGTTAATGTGCATCCTATAAAAAATTAGCTACTCTAAATCTGAAGACATCTACAGATGTCAAGCCCACCATTTTCTCAGCATAATTCCCCACAAGTGCCAGGTTTCTCTGTTGAACACACCAGGTTTCAGCTACCAGACATGAGCTCCTGTTATTATTGCCTGCTCTTTAATAGCAACAGCAGCGCCCCAGATTTTTGCCCTATGAAGGCAGTCTTGCAATATGAATGAACTAATCTTTCAATCTTCTTTGAATATGTCATCTAAATGAGTTTTCACTGAGGTCAGAAATTTTTGTCAACCTCCATCATCTGAAAAAGAGAAAAGGGCCTTTTTAGAGAAGTCTTAAAGGTATTAAAAGACAGGACCAACCAACACACCTCTTGTGCGCGAATGCTACAAGTTTAGATCCTCACTACCTTTCATTTTCCAGTCCACTATAAATGTTGCTCCTGAGCAACATTCAGGCTTATTCTTGCATAGATAGATCCAAGAAACACTTCAGATGTGAGCAAGGTCACAGATGACTTCTCTGTCAATATTAAAGAAAGAAGAGCCTATCCTCATGCTCCATATGATCTCATGTGTCACAGCAGAAAGTAAGATTCGTGCTGCTACAGACAGTGTGGCTATATCTGTTTGCATATTGTGATTTAGTGAGCTCTTAAACAAGCCAAAATTTTCTTGAAGACATTAAGTCCAGTAAAACACTTCAAGAATGATATGAAAGCTGCAGTTCCAATCCTCTAGGACTGTGGACCTAGTCCTCTGGACCAGGAAATTTTCCTGACCAGGCTTTGTTCACACAGCATCTGTCAGCCAGTTGGACAATAAACTCTTTCTCACAGGCAATGAGTAACACTGCTAGCAAATATACACTTTTTTTTTTCTTCTCATCTACTTTTCAGTGTTTACTGGTAAACAAGGAAGAGAAGTATTTTGTTATATTAGAGATGTTTGTCACTCAGCCTGGCTTAACAGAGAGTAAGTTTCAAGAGAAATTTGGGCAGGTAGAGGTATTTTTTCTCCAGTATCATAATTAAGAGCAAAAGAAGTAAAATAAAGAATAATAAAAGAAGAAAAATAAAATACCACTAGAACAGTAAACTCATGATGTCCAGACAGCTGCTGTTTAAAGTACTTATTCTATTTATCTTCCTGAAATTTATTTTCTGAATATTCAGTCAGTTTATAGTGAAAGAGCAAACATCTGGAAGTTGTGTGCACATAGCAGGAATCTTAATAACTATTATTGCAGGAACATAGTTTGACATTAAACCAGTACAATTTGTGTCAAAAAAGTCTTCATAAAAACCTAAAACAAAATTTTGTCTTGAAGCCTTAGTTTTGTGATTTTGTCACAATTCCATTTATGTAAAGTACTAAAGTATGCAAAAGTACTAAGTATGTAAAATACTTCAGAATACTTTGTCCACAATTCTTTGGCAAGAGTAAATATGCCATTTATATAAAGCAGAGAATTTCCAATTTATACCAAGATACTGCTAAATTTCAGCACTAGAACTTGAATTCCATAAGTTAATATACTCTGTAATCTGCAGGTTACAAAGAATGGGTCAAGATACACACTGTGTTGGATAATCCATTCATTCCTAAAAAAGAACAAATTCTCTATTTCATAAAACTATGCTGTTTATGCACAAAAACTTTGATGATGTATATATTGTTGCACAATCAGGATTAAAACAAAATTGTTTCTAATAATCAGACCAGAGCCAATGAACTCAAAACTCTTCACATCTCTGCTGAGCAAAGCAGAACTACAAATAAACAAAAAACATCTAAAATAAATATACATTAATATTTTATTACACACAGGCTGAAAGTAAGCAGAAAACTGTATATGCACTTTGTATTTATATGAAGTTCTGTCTTTCAATTTACCAAATTTCACTGGGTGTAATATACTCTTCAGGTAAATCGAGCATTTTCTTTTTTAAATATATAAATAACTAAATATTAGGAAGAGCTGTACATGAAGTATACTTTAAACCACTTAAGAAGTTTTTGGGGAAACATGATCCTAGTGTAATCAAAATGGTATTTTCATAACATAACAAAATCAATAATAGAAGCCATGTTCTTTTTGTGCAAAGGTGGTGTGTTTTGAAAATATTGCCATGTAGTATTTACGGTAACAGCTGTACAGTTAAACTTTAGGCACAAACTGAACTGCAGAGGATCTGCTGCATAAATATAATTCCCATGGCAACTAAGTGTGCTACTAGATAACAGAGAAAAAAGGATTTATGTGTTTGCTGAGCTGTCTTGCCCTAGAGGAATTCTCCAGGCAAATGCAGGCCACCTGCCACATGTTATAGTAAGCTCAGCCTTCTGGACTTATTTCCAAATCTACAACAAAAAGGTCCACCAAGTTTCATTTGAAGTTTCCCTGTCATGGTCCCAGTCACTCAAAAATACATAGTTCACTGTTCAATATGCTTCCTATATTGCAACAGAGATGTTTAACAATGAGTATGTTTCTGTCACAATTTTTTTAATCTAAATCCTCCACACAAAGTGGGCAAGCAATCTGAATCTTCAAATTCATTTAAACTTTTGTCCATTTGTACTAAGGCTCACTCTAAAGTGTGTGTCATTTTTAAAATCAACCAAAAATATTCCTGTCTTAACATTATAAGGAAAAATACTTGGGTCAGATCACTCAAATAGTATTTTTCTATATAAAAATGTATTAATGGTCAACTTGCCTTCATATGCAGGAAAAATCCCAAAAAAACAAACAAAAAAAACCCCACCAAACATTTTTGCTGGAATACATCGCTAATAGAGACGCACTGCTTGGGAATGCTTGAAGTTGGAAAACTATACTGGGAATGATGGAAGACCACTAAAATAGTAGAAAAATACAATCACCCGGCAAGCAATAGGCAAACTTAATGCAAATAATGCCACCAAGTTATCAAAGGACCAGAGTATGTGTGAAAGTGCACAATGTTTACAGTTTTCCTTGTCAATTTTGCCTCTTGGAGATTGACTTAAAAAAAAAAAAAAAAAAAATTTTAACAATCAAGACTGTCCCTAGGCACAAGCTCCAGAAAAGAAACTGCTTTGCTCAATTGTCCTTGCTGGGAAAACCCTGTGACACTTTAAAGAGGCATCAGAGCTTGCCTGAAACAACATGAACTTGAGCATGGGAACAATGCCCCATACACACTTTTTGGGTGGCTTGAAAATCTATTGCATTGCTAAGTCTATGGTCAGCAGCAACAGTGCCAAAAATTCGGGTGTCTACACTTATGAAACACCTTTGTATTATCCTTCCAAAGCCTCCATGCAAGATATGGACAAGTCATGAACATGGGCTTCCTGCTGTCCTACTGCTTGTGCTCATCTCTCCAGAGCTGTTTATTTACACCCCACCCCAGCCTCACCATCTTGCTGCAGCTCCATGTGAACCATGAACCTGAACCAAAGTCCACAGAAGTTAAATCCTTGCTCTTGTTTGAGCAGGTAATCTATAAGTCCAGTGTTTTAACAAAGAGAAAAATAAATAATTTTCATGAACCTATGTTGCAGTGGTCACAAATTAATATGTCTTCAGGACAGTCATAAAGTATTTGCATTAAAATGAGAAACTGCTTGTGCAAGAACAGGAAAAGAGGAATACTTTACAGAACACTTGTTATTCTCTGCAAAATAATATCGGTGTTATATAAAACCACTAAAAAACAGTGCACAAAAGAAATTAGTTAAGGATCAATATGACATTACCAGATAAGAATATGCATTTTCATTACTAATAATACTTCATACGCCCTAAGGAATTTTTTTTTTTTTTTGGTTTGGTTTTTTTAAAGGGTAAAATTAACATTAAGTATTATTCTGACTTGGATTTTCTTAGAAGCAATCACACAAAATACTTCACCAACAGATATGACAAATGCACTTTATATTTCAATGTGTCAAACCATTTCAATACTCAGAAACTATGTTGAAGCTGGCAGGCAAACAGACTATATTAAATTTTTCTCTGGAATCGACTTCCATTCTGTACTGAATTACTGGAATTTTAGTGACCCTAAAAAAGGTTGTCAAAAATAATATTCAACACAGAGTTTCCAAATCTAATGCTCTATTACACCTACTTCACATAAAATATATTGTTTCAATATGAGCAAACCAGTCAAGAACAGCATTCTATTTGTACTTGTAATTTTGCATACAGTTTTATATTGATTTGTCACAGCATTTTTTAAATGTACCTTCTCCTGAAAAAATCAGTCAGAGGTTACACTTGGTGATTCACTTTGTTGCAGATTTGATACAGTTGGGAACTCTTTTTAAACAAATAAATTAAAAACTACCAACATGGGACTGTAAACATGTTAATAGCTATTTCAAAACTCTGATTTTTCAAGACTCCTATAGACTTGCACATTACAAAACTCTCATAAAAATTTTTTTAGTGCCAGAAAAAGAGTTGTATTTACAAATCACTTAACTTTTCCTTCCATTAAACTCAGTGCTCTCTCTGCACAAGGAAATTCAGCTACAGCATTTATTTGCTTCTTTATTTTTTGCCTTGTTTTCCCCATAATCAACATTTTACTATCTTACTTTTAAGACATCTCCAGCTCTGGTGTTTTACTATCCATACCAATAATGCAACAAAATTCAAGACTAAGGCCATTTACCTGCTCACTATTAATTCCAACAATTTCTTTCTGTTTAATCCCTACTGTTACAAAATACTGTAAGTAAAGTGAGCACAGAATTACAGAATCACAGAATGTTCTGAATTGGAGGGGATCCACCAGGATCATCATGTCCAGCTCTAAATACCACTAAGCATAGCAGCGTCTTTTCTCTTGTTTCCACTGATGTGATAGATGCACAGAAGTCATAAGACCTCTGTGCGCTCCACTTAAAAAAAGGGAATTCAATCATGTATCACAGCTCAGGAGGAGGCGTGGGTAAATCCACAGCAGCTTGGTGAGCAGCACAGAAAGCCCATCAGCAGCTTAACTCTGTGACAGACCCAGAGGCAACTTGAGAGCTGTCAGCACAACAACTGCCTGTGAAGCTCACAAGGGAAGCAATAGCCAATTATGCCCCATGACCTGCTACTGGAAAACACAGTGAGAAAGATAACAAATCAAGGTCTTGAAAAACTATTCAGAGAAACTATGTAGTTTACGTCCTACCGAACATGCATCGCACTTGGAGCTTTTATTAAAGGGGCAGCATTCAGTGACCGTGCTCTGCCTGACCCTCATGAAAAGGGACCACACCTTCAACATACCCTACCTGGATAAAAACATACATGCCATTCATCTGGAAGCTATGCTTGAGTAACAGCTGCAGAGAACTAACACTTGGATTTCTGTTTTGGTTACTTGGCATCGCTGTGCATGATCAGCAACAAACCCAAACTAGACTCCATGAGAAAGGAATTAAGCCTACTTGTAAATTTTCTTTCCATCCAGCCCTTCTGATGGGTGGGTCTGAGTAGCTATAAAAATTAATTGGGAAAAATATTTATTTTGCTCACAGCAGCAAATAAAATTAAATAGAAAGAGGTTGTCCTGATCTACCTCCTTCCTCTGGCCAGCACTGTTTCCCTGCCTTCACTGTTACATGGGTTTCCCTGGTACACCAGTCTAAAACCAAGCTTAAGTGCAGGCTCAGCGAACTACACTGAAGTTGTGCACATAACGCCAACATCACCAGTGACCTGCAAGTCGAGCCCAGAAACATTTCTAATTACTCTGTGTCTAGCAAGAGTCATTCATGGATTCAATCTGATCTACAGAAGCTAATAAAAATTTCAGCCTCCGGCTTCAACGAGGATAGCATCAAGCCAGTATATGTCTAGGTTAAAATAATCATGTTGAGAGGTGTAGTACATAGTTTATGCCTGTGTTTTACTAAAAAACATCCTTACAGTTTATTTGCAGGCTTAAGCAGTGTTTTGAAGATATGCAAGCCTTTGGAATCAGTATGCAGGATGAATTTCATTCTTTCACCAAGGTAAGAATATTTGATTTGCAGGTAACATGCAAAGTAGTTTTTGTTATAAGCCATAAGCACATGCAAGGTATCTGAAGCACACTGGCTGTGCATTATTTAAACAAACACTAACAAAAGGGCAAAAAAATTAAAGCACTTCAGTTAACTAAAGATGTAGATTAAATAGTTGTCTCACACACAGAAATCTAACTCTTCATCAACCCCCAAAAGGAATAGAAGTAACTGACATGCTGGTTTAAACTGTCATAGTTTCAAAACATGCCTCATGTTTTGAAACAGAACAAAATGAGGCTATGGAATATGCAGACATAGCATTTAAGGATGATGACCAGGGTTATTTTACAGTTCTATGCCCATTTTGGTGTCTAGTGTGGCAGGAACCCTCTCTGGGGTAGTGATCCAAAACACTTCATTCTACAGAAAGGGTTTTCTGAGCAAGAAGCAAAATTGTGGCCTTTTAAAATGACTAGAGTTTAAAATCTCTAGAGTTCATGGTATCACATATCAAACAAAATAAAATTAAATCCCTGATTTTAAATACTAATTCCTGTTAAACCATAATCATGCAACTTATTTTCTCTAGTTAATGTATCATTAAGCCAACTAGAAAAGGGGTCAAATTTACCAGATTATCCACTTAAATGTTTTGGTGGGCAAACTCTAGATCAAGTTTTCTAAACTGTGAACCAAACTATGCAGCTGTGACAAAAACAAATAAAAAGCACATCACTGTGAGAATACCAGATATATTTCCCTTCTAATATCTGTGTTTACCTGAAGTTCATGTGACTGAACTGTGAACACAAATGACCAGCACTGTATTTTCTAAAAATCCAATTAAGCTTATCTCTGTTAATAGTCACATCCTTGGGCATTTGCTGTGGATGCACAAAGCACACACACCTTTTCCTCTCACCTAAACAGCCTGAGAGAAACGCTGATTGAACCCGTAGCACTGCACAGCCAGCGACACGCTGCCAGCCTGGCCTTCCACAGCCTCTGCTGCCAGGGAATCTGAGCATGTATCAGTCATCCAAGAAGCAGAATGAGTGCTACAAATCTCTGTCGACAACAAGCAAGGCTCGGGTGGATAAGGTGAAGAAAAGGGTGTGGAATGATTTGAAAGGTTCCTAGTACAAACTGCAAAAAATCACCCAAAGATTCTTTAGGAAGGTTCTTACCCTGATCAAGGATTTCTACACAAAAGAACAATCTGACCCTTTATTGAAATATTTTTAAGGTTTTAATGAATATAAATTAGATTAGGTAATCAATACTTATTACTATGTTATATTTTTATCAAATTATATTCAAAAGCAGCTTCTCTCATCCAGTTTGTAATTTCCAGAGTGGGTTCTGATTGACATTCCTCTAAACAAAGGATGCCTGATATATGACTACATTATTGGCATTTTGTCAATGGTAGCAACTTACAACTTGTCTAATAACTGAAAGCTAATGATAATTAGCTCTTGCCAAGTCTGGTAATGTACCCAGTTACTATTTAGCAGTCAGGTTGTAAAAGCAACAGCTCTGGTTTGTGGTATTGTAGTAGTTTGAGAAAAGAACCAAAAGGTTATTTGTGTAATTTCTGTTCAAGTCAAAAGGAAATTAAATATATCATACTCTTTTGAACTCCTTGCTGACTTGGTCTCAAAATTAGCACAAATATAACATAGCTGGGAGACAATATGGTTACTTCTTATTTTTATGGCTTAGCTGAGACATTTTTTTAACTATATAAGCCTTTCAGTTTTCTTTTTTTCAGAATACATTTCTGTCAGATCTATGATTTAGCATCTTATTCAGCAAACACCCAAACCAATGCTTCCTGCCCAGAAAGAGAAGAAACAGCTTAAGATGAAATAAATGCTGGTCTAAAAAAGCCAAAACCAACAAACCTCAAAGAAACAATGCAACACATTCCCTATATCACATAAAACAATTTTTGCTGCTAGAAGTCTCAAAAATATGGCAATAAGAAAACAAGGAAAACAAAAAAAAAAGATTTTTGCAATATGGTACATTTCTCCATCCATTTGCTGAATATATATCCCAATATCAGTGACAAGAGAGAAGTCAAATGTTTTGGCAAAGCAAATGTGGTCTATTAAAGGTGAAGCAAGTATTTTGAAGACCAGCTAGAAGATATTCCATTGTGGTACAATTGGAAGGATGCATGCTAAAACATGGCTGGGCAGATGAGAATCTTCAGGCCCCTCCCTGCACTCGGAGTTAAGCTATGTTTGGCTGCCACCTTAAAGCACTTTGCTTTTACAACATTCTAGAACCAAGATGAAGTTGCTTTCCAGAAGCAGGCACAAAGTTAAATATACCCTTCAGATGAGTTGCCTGCTGGACAGCACTTGTTACAAGCACTGGGATATTTTAGATCTGATTGCCTCCAAGGCCAGCTTGAGAATGTGGAGGTGTCTGCTTGGCAGGGTGGGACCTGTGTGCCTGAATCATGGTCTTTGCTCTGACCAGCTTGGGGAGGGAATACACACTGCATGCTCACAAAAAGACTCCTCCTGATCAAAGGTCAGTCTTGAAACTTTAATTTTGAACACCTTATAACACAGTAATGAGAATGTAAGTCAATGGGAAAAAGCTATTTCTCTACATGGAGGTTTCACCTTCTCCTGTTGAGCAAAGAACAGCTGCTTTTGATTATTCATTCTAGTTCTTTGCTGGAAATATATAGTTTTGATTTAAAAGTCACTGTCCTAATTGGTGGTACAACAGCTGACAAAAATTTGTCTTATACACAAATACCTTTTACTAAGAAAACAGGAGATTTGCAGGAAATGTTTCTTAAAAATTTCATAACCTTAAAACGATTCAGACCAAATCTCATAAGCACTGAATACTGCTTAAATACAAGTTTTCCTTCCAGTTTTTCATATCCCATTACTTTGCCATCAGTTTCTTCTTTAGCATTTCCAGCCCTGGTTGCTGTGTGTCCTAATCTACGTGCCTCTCACTGACACTCTTTGGTGAAACTTGAAGATATCACTACTTTATCATAAAAAAAACGAACTACCTCAAAGCGTACCTTTATGATACCAGTGCTGTGTTGTGTGTTAATTCATACTGCCACAACACTACCAGGCCACTGTCAGAGTCTTGGCAAGCCCTGCATCCTTCTGTACTGCCTGCAGCTTTGCCCTACCACCACAGGCTGCCAGCTCATGCTGTCATGAGACAGCTATATGAAAAGCCATTAATACCCTTCATTTACCAAAAAAAGAAAAAACAAAAACAAAAAAAAAAAAAAAAAAAAAAAAAAAAAAAAAAAAAACAAAAAAAAAAAAAAAAAAAAAAAAAAAAAAAAACACCACAAACCTATCTCATACTTTGACACTGATGCGATGTTATTATTGTGGGGAAAACTTCCTTTCCTTTTGCCCAGTCATATTTTGTCCCTGGCTGTCTTTGAAGTTTCTTCTGAAGGCAAAAAACTTCTTTATAAAACACCTACTGAACAAATAACATCTTTCCCTATACAGCTGAATGTTTATGTGGTGAAAATTTTTGTATTTGTGAGCATTCAGAATTTTAATCATAATTTCTTTGACATGCAGAAATAGTGTGTGTGAAGTAGCATCCTTTAGAAAATAGAGTCCCAAATAAAGAAGAGATAGAAGCCAAGAGAAGGCTCTGTTCCCTGCTAAATTAATTACAATGGGAGTCATCAGAATTTAGCAGCACTGAGAGGTTAATTTTCATGCCTGCCTTCACTCTGGCAATTCCTCCCAAAAGAACTAATTCTGCAGGTGCTTTGAATGGTTTCCCCCCACCACCAAAGACACACACACACACAAGAAAGATCTAAAACCAAAACCTCACCCCTGTGAAGCAGGGTGCTGGTACTTGCATTCAGCTGAATTACATTAATACTCCCTTAACAGAAGCATCTCACTTCTGACACCCTCTTCTGCCCCAGGGCATTGAACTGTAGCACATCCATGTGCTACATCCACATTGATCCTGCCAAAGCGCAGGCTGCAGTTGGAATTGTTTCTATCACCAAGCACACACAAATCTGGGATAAGGCTACTGAAGCAGGAATGCCTGCATCCCAAGAATAGCTGGCCACAAGTCTGAGGGGCAAGGCACAAAAGAGAAATACAGCAAAAGGATTACTATCAGACAGTTCAACAAGTAACTCACACAAATCTTGGGAATAGCTGCAGGTTTGATGCTTAACATACTTAATGTCTGCTGGTAGCAAAAAAGATCTCTGAGGGAATTTCCAAGAGGTTTTTCAGATTGCTTGATGAAGAGTGCTGTCTCTGGTGGTCACCTCTAGCTGAAGTCAGCTCAGAGACAGGATATTTTGCTTACTACAGCATAATTTCTCTGGTAAGGTTAATCATGCTCTTTCCAATTATTATGGAAAACCTATCAGGCATGTTTGACTGTTATAAACAACACCAGTCTATTACCCTCGACAGCAACAATTTTCCAAGATGTCAGTAAATCACTGTATCCCAGCTGTGTGCCAGCTCTTTTTGGCACTTACTTGTTGAAGTGAATTTCTCATGCAAAAGGTGTTTGTGTGAGGAGACAAGTGAGTGTTCTCAGCTTGAGCTAGCAACAAGAGGAAGGGCAGCACTGCCATTAGAGCAGATACACAGAGGGACAAGAACTGGCATGATCCTTAAAGGCAGAGATGAAAAGTTTGAACAGATTGAACTGAGAAATTAGATTCCAGAGGAACTCAAAGAGAAAGGACATGTGACCAACAAAAAAGGCAAGGAACTTCAGACAATTCACATCTTCATCAATGATCTGGATGATGGACCAGGGTGTACCCTCAGCAAGTATGCTGATAGCAGAGACCAATGACACTTCCCACACCTGGGAGGAGTGGCTGAAACACCAGAGGGTCACATCCAGAGAACCTTTGACAGCCTGACAGGAACCTCATTAAGTTTAGGAAGAAGTGCAAACTCCTGCACCAACATAACACTGGGAGTCACCCAGCTGGAAAGCAGCTTGGCAGAAAAGGACCCAGGAATCGTAGTGGACACTAAGTTGAACATGAGCCAGCAATATGGAATTACAGCAAAAAAGGCAGATGGTATCCCAG
Source organism: Ammospiza caudacuta (assembly GCF_027887145.1). Lineage (NCBI taxonomy): Eukaryota > Metazoa > Chordata > Aves > Passeriformes > Passerellidae > Ammospiza > Ammospiza caudacuta. Next base: position 39,962,831 of record NC_080598.1, on the reverse strand, counting down.
GCTGCATTAGAAAATCTGTACAGACACATTAGAAATTGACTGACTCTATCTGCACACAGGTTAGGAATTAAAAAAAAAAAAAAGATAGTTAAACAACTAAAGAAAGAATTTTAATGCTAGGGACAGATAGGCTTTCTTTTGGCAGATGAAGAAATCAGAATTGCACATACTGGGAGTATTTGGGAGCATGCATATGAATATGACAAAGGAAATCTTCTGAAAGATTACATATATCAGTAAGGGAAAATTTTGGGAGAAACATTTTATGGTTCTTTTTCCCTGTACAATTTCATTTCAAATGAATGAGATAGCTGTGAACACTGCAGACATTACGTGAAACAAACTTCAGCCCTGTTAATATTTGTACCTTTTTCCCCTCAGTCAGGGTACATTAGGTACCCTCTAAGCATGGGTGTAGTAGGATTGGAAGCTCACTTTTACTGGGACAGGAGAACTTCCTAAGAGGGACCAATCCCACCCTTGCAAGTTACTGTAAAATATGTCACACATTTGTAGCCAACACAGGTTTCTCTCCTAACAATTAGACCAGATCTCAGAGATAACAGTGAATCACAACCATGACCCTTGTGTCTGCCATCTTCACATTAACCTGAGGAGAGGGAGAAATCTTCAGAATGGAACAGAGCTGAGACACAAATAGAAACCCCTAATTTAATTCATTTGTTATACATGGAGCAGAATCACTTGCTATGCTATATACCTGGATCATCGGTGAGACTGGGCACTGTGAAAAAAGACAAGATAAAATTACTGGGTATCTGTTGCCTGACAACATCATCAATGGATGTATGGAGCAAGACTTCCTCAGAACTGGTACCTCAAGAAAGGAGGGCCTGTGGGGGGGTTTTGTTGTCTCTCTGACACAGTTTATCCTTCTGCTCTTCCCAAACAATATTAACCATAGTCTTAGACAAGACCTTGTTCAAGGTGATTACATGTAACTCCTCTATCCCTGTTGGGTTATTTTAACACCATATAGCTGTTGACTATGTGATTCCAGGAAATGTTTCAGTGTTTGTTTAGACTTTGTTTTGAATTGTTTGTTTCAATACCTATAGAACCTTGATCAAAAAGATTAGCTAGAAAGAGAAGTGTATTTCCTTGTTTCCCAAACCCAGTATTGCTATCATAATCAAAAAAACACATCATAGAAGTATTAAGAATACTTGTGATCTAAGTCAGCAAAAAAAAGGGGTCCCATCCACATACAAAATTTAAAAGTTAGTTGAAGATGGCAAATTATTTTCTTCTGAAGACAAGCTTTTTTGTAAGCTTATTTTGCAGCCACAAGCACAGTCCTGCTCTGCTCACCTCCAATCCCTTTCACAGTGGGAATAGGTTGAGCTGTATTGATCTTAATTTCATACATGCACATACAGGGTAGCTGAAATCAGGAATTATTTTTGAAATTCTTTCCATGTTAATAAAGGAGAGGACCTAGAAAAACTCTTGTCAGTCTCAATGACTCAAAGCTACTGATAATTCCATGTTTTTGTATTGAAATTTTTCACTCTGCTAGCCCAGGAAGAATGGCTGACATATCAAAAGATGTCTGATGCAAATGGAATGTTTAACTCACTGGTTCTCTCCAACACATGCAAAGGCTTAATTTCCCTCACTTCATGACCTATTTGAGTGCACAACCTAATTTTTATTCCTTCCTATATGACCTGAATTTACTATTAAACTATTTTTACTATCTGACTGCAATAGCTCAGAATTGATCCAACTGAGTATCTGATTTCAGAGCTTGCTTTCCTTGCTTGAAATGGATTTGAATCTTGATTCCTTCCATTTTTCCCATGAGAAAGCTCATGAAGTGTGTAGCCTGACAGGAGCTGTTGTTGGTGAGAAGTTTTTGAAAAACAAGCAGAGGCTGTTAGAATGATAATCAGTCTTTGGGTTTTTTTGTTACTTTACTGTTTTCAGGGACCTCATAAGAGGAGTGGCTGCATTCCTGTTTACCTAATCTGGGAAGGTGGTAGCAACTAGCAAAGTGAAAAGACAATTCTGCTGAGTAAAGGTCTCTCTCAGCAAAAAAATGCTGGTTCCCTGGTAGGATAGACATGCTTAACCTCATTAGTGACAGAGGCAGGAGCTCTATTGTGAGCAATTTCTGGCTTTATAAAGTTTGGGTGAAGTTTTAGCACAAATGAAATTAGAAAAATGCTAAGCTTATGTATCTTCTATGCTTTATTTATCATCTGATTTTTTTTTCCAGGATTCCTTTCCAACAATTCCTTAAGCTGGGAGTGATGACCTGGGCATGAGGATTCTTGGCAACAAGAAAAGAAAACTCAGTCCTTAAGCCACGATAACTCACAGCAGTATTTTGTGATAATAGCTGGGTATTTCCTCCATTAATTGAACTCAACAAAAGACTATATTTCTGTTGCTGTCTTTCAAGCAGTCTGGGGAGAGATGTAACAGTATGGGCATAGAGATATACAAGCATCATCTGGTATATGCAAGCATTATCTTAAGCATGGTTAACACTTAGGCTAAGTGTGTGGTGGTCAGGTTTTTAGGGTTGGGGTTTGCTCCCACTTCCCCTCTCCTCTTCTCCTTTTTTTTTTTTAACTTCTGCTTTGTAGCTCAGGTTTAGTCTGCCAGCATTCCTATGCTAAGGAAGCAGGAGCTCTTTGGGAATTATGTGCATGTACAGCTGCATGCCCTACAAGTTCAAGTCACATTTATAGTCCATTCTTCTCAATTCTGATCTTTCACACTGCACTCCACTGAGAGGAACAGGGCAACAGGCTCTGAAGATTATCACTATAGCTGCATCTCAGGAAGGCATGAGGAAAATGTGTGTTCATCTATTAATGTATGCCATTTTGTGATAGCTGTCCCACACATCTGGCCTCACTTCTAGATCTGTTTGTAGGTACCAATTGCATTCTCTGGATTTGGCAGGAGGCACAGCATGAAAAACAGAAGAGGTAGAGAAGTGGCTCAGTTCTGCAACCAAAGACAGGGCAGCTGGAGCAAGAGGCAGGGTGTTTCCTTTACATGGGGCTCTACTTTCTTTTCATTTGTAAATTGAGCAATGCTGTTTTCTACAAATTATTTTTGTTCCAGCTCAAGGAACAAGAAGTCAAAGAAGCAACACCAGCTCCAATTCAGTTCTGTTTCATTCCCCTCCTGTCAGAAAAGAGTGATCAGGTATGCTTCTACTCAGAACATTCTGCAAAAAAACTATACTTTGTATAGAGCTAGCTGAGCTTCCAGCTGAAACATCACAATGGCAGGAAGAACTGATCTTCCCCTATACCTCTCTTGTCTTTTCCCACACTCATTTTTTTCTTCACTAAAAGAAAAATTAGAGGCAAAGGAACATAATTATGTCCTTGCAGAATGAAGATGAGAAAAATAATCAGCCTCCTGAAGTCAAAAATTTTAGCATGCAACCAGATGCTGTCCCAGAATGCTGGTCTAAAGAAAAGCTTAAGATGTTAGAATAGCCCCTGTAAAAATGCTGCCAAAATTTTGATTTAATAATAAGCTATGAGTGCAGACAAAATAAGGAGGGCATGGAGCATTCCACCACCACTGTATCTGATCCTGGTACCAAGCTACAAAGGGGATGAAGTCACAGATTTGTGCATATATCAGGGGATAAAAACCATTTCCTGTGGGTAAAATTTGTGTCTCTCTGGAAATACTATATCTGATGCACATGGTGTTCAGAGGCACTGCACATTCTCTTCTGGAAGCTCACAGATAAAAACAGTGTCCTCAGAGAAACCAAGATAAATCTTTGGTTCTCGTGCACATCTCAGATTCTGCCCAAAATGAATGTGGGAATAAGGACAATTAAAAGAAAAAGTCTTCAATTACCATACAAATATCTCGGTAATCAGGCACTAATAGCAAAGGAAATGCAGGAAAAATACATGACAGTTTAATGGGGAATTCTTAAAATATTATATTTTGTAAGGTTTATTGAAGTGTGTATATGACATTTTAATGAGGTTGTCCCAACATACATTATTTTAAAGTTTGCTTGAGTACAGTAGAAATTCTTTATATTAATGAATTGTGACCAAGGTTTCGCATTTTGTTCATGGAACAAGTAACAGTTTCTGCACCTGCTCACTAAAATGCACACTAATGGTTAATTTTATTTCTTATTTTTTTTACAATTTCTTCTATTTAAATCCACGCAACATTGTTTTCATTTGCAAATATAAAGGAAAGAGATAATGACACAAAGAGGAAGAGCTGTGCTTTGAAATGTAAGCTTAACAACAGGAGCTAAAATGTCTAAACTTCTTTCTGCTAAGAGTAACTCAGTACATGGGATTATGAATCAGGCACCTTATGAAATTACTCTGCAGACACCAATTACTTACACAGTACATAATGCATTTTTCTGCGAGGTAAAATTAAGTCTCAGCAATGAAACCACCATGCTCAACAATTTGTACAGGAAAAACAGAAAGAGGATACATAAATTAGTGGAACAAACGAAATCCTTATGCTCTGATTTCAGCCAAAACTTAAATCTTAGCAGAAGTAAGTTTAGTGGTCTCAGAACTGAAATCACCATACCCAACAATTTGTGCAAGTGAAAAAGAAAAGAGCATACATAAATTGGTGGAACAAAAGAAAGCCCTTTCTGCTGCACTCTAATTTCAACCAGCTCTTAAACCCTCGTGGAAATGAGTTTGGTGATTTCAGCTGAATTTCACAGTTAGCATCAGAAAACTAGTTTCAATTATTAGCTACAAATTCATTTGATTAAAAGCCCCTAATCTGGAGATGCCCAGGACTCTGCTAGCCTGTAAATTAAGTTAACATTTTCCTTCACCTCAAGACAGGAAGATTGCTCAGAGCTAGGATTCAATGCACCACGTGTTTTACAAAGATAAACAAGTGCCTTATGTTACTTTAATACTTTAACCTTCATGAGCCACAAAGTATTCCTCTCCAAATATTTAAATATTGTTCTCTGATTGCTATTAGGCATCCACCATACTTGAGGGGAGTCTGGAAAGCAGGAACAACTCGTTTTATCAGAGGTCTCTGTCAATGTACCAGACAGAACCTGGGCCTAAAGTACCCCTCTCTCCCCCCACCACAGGACACATGCAGAAGGGGGAGGATGTGAGGCAAGTTAAGCACTGCCACCTTTATATAAATCTAGTGACTTGCCTCCCCCAGCCTCATATTCAATTGAGCTAGAGGATATGATTAAATACAGTTGATAAGACAAATTTAAGCTTCACAGAGGTATAGAATGCAGGAATTTGCCATCAGCACCTTCTACCCCACATTTGGGGTTTTTTTAAAGATACAGTAGAAAATTCTATTGTTACAGAAAATTTGCAGTACTTGAAATTATGTCCCTATAGTTTATAGCTAAATGTTAGTAAAGCCAGTTTGTATACTTTCAGTTATGCCCAAGAAAAAGCTGACATATGGAAGAGAGCTGTAAACAGAGAAAAGATGCATCTTTGGTCATTGTGTCCTAGAATAATTTAAGAAGTGTCACTCAGGATTGGTGCTGGATGCTCTGCAATGCAGTGGGGGAATTAGATCTGTTACCCTTCTTCCTCCTCTAATAAAAAATATAGAAGGAGTGAAACAAGCCATGAGAAATTAATAAATTTCCAGAATAAAAGCATTTGGAAAAATCCAGAACCCATTTGCACTGGCAGCCCCTTGGTTATTAATGCTTCAAGTGCCCATGAATACTTTTGGCCCTTGCCCTTGTCTGGTGCAACTGACTGATGGAATACCCACAACACAGAACACAACTGCAGAAAATGCAATATTTTCAATCTACTTCCCTGGAAACTAGCAAATCTTTGTGAAATCATACATCCAAAGGATTGTATCACTTGTAGAACAATGCCAAAGATTTTGAAGAGCATTAACCAGCATAAACTTGGCCTATCAATAAAGTTAAACTGCAGCTGCTTTTAAAGTGGAGGCAGTCACAATAGCTTTCTATTCATTTCAATACTCTGTATTACACTAGTATTCTGACTTTTTTCTCTGTGTGTGTGTTATTCATCTGGACAAGATCTCTTTTCACCGGGAATAACAGAAAGTATGGGATTTATTGCTATAATGAAGTTCTTTCAAATCTCTGTTTTCTCTCTCTAAAGGACAGGAGGATAGGCGTTCATCTCATCAGGCAGCTTATTAGGATTAGCACTGAGTAAGACACCACAGAATGTCAAGCCTATCAGTTACTAAACATGCATCATACAAACTTTGTCTTTGCGAGAACCTCTGCTCTGCATTTGTCATCCACCTGAATAATTAACAAGTACATGCTGCCTGCCAGCAGCTTAGGGAATTAATTTTCCCAGATTAAATGCAGATCACGTCTGCAAAAAACTCAGACCACACACATGCTGCACTACCACCTTTCAAACATGAGAAGCAAGGAAACAAGTTTTAGTATGGTCTCTGCTGAGTCTGACCTAAAATTTATTTATTATAGGTACTACTTCATAATCATTACGAAGTGGTCAGAGAGGTTTTATCACCCAACTCATGCAACAAGCCAACAAGGAACGGAACTCTCTTTAGCTGGCTTGAGAAGCTATTTAAATAAATCTCCACTCTAGAGTTGCTTCACTGCTTAATGCTATTCTATTCCCAAAATACTGAGACAGTCATAGGGAAATTCTAATGTCTGTAAACACTGAGGGTTTTTTGAAATTAGAGTATTTACTCTAGCCTCTTTAAAAATAGATTTAGAGATGACAACTGCAGCATGCAATAGCATGTATACTGATGCCAGGGACTAAAAATGAATGAGGTATCTCATACCTTATATTTTCTGTGATCTAAGTTGACACTTGCCCCAAAATCAGAAGCCTTATAGAGGTTGATTTCTATTTGAAATTATAACTATTGAAAAATACAATCGGAAAACATCCTTTTGGGCTATGCTTAATGAAAACTGTTATTTTATATGACATAGGAATATTTATAATTATCTTAGGAAACTATGTTCTCTAAGTATTTAAGTGGACAAAGGATTGAGACTTGCAGTTTCCAAGACACTCTTTCTGAATGGCCGTTCCTCAGTGTATTGTAAGCAGAAATATGATGTACTTGGTACCATTTACCATGAGCCTCTACCACTTCAGTACATCATAACAATCCCAAAGTTAAAGATGTACAAAACCCACAATCATTGCTCCCAAAAAAAAGAACAGGAAATAATTCAAGTACACAGATGAATTTAACACACGTCATTTCTTAGGATGCGAGTGTAATGGGTCAGTCTAAACAAAGGAGGAAAAACCCATCAATAGCAAAGGTTTGCCTTACATACATCTACCTTGCTCAGGGAATCAAAGCCTCAGAGCCTGTCAGACTCTGCAAGCCTTTTATGTACAGAACTCACAGCAAAGGTAACATGAGTCACGGCTATACAAAATGTGCAGGACTAGGACCTCCATCTTAAAGAAAAGCTTCACTTCTGTAAGGCACACAGCACATTCCTGCTTTGCCTCTTCTGTCCTGAGATGCAGCATTTCTCCAGGACACTGCCAGTTCAACACCTCCTGGGTGCATTGGTCTGGCCTGCAATTTGCCTTTCCCATTAGCTGAGCTTCTGAAGAATCATTACCCCAGCACCATCTACCCCAATGCAGACACTTGTGCAGCTTCCTTTTGGCTACGCACGCTGCACTATTTCCACTACCTTCTTAAAAACAGGAACTGGAGGGGAATTAACTGCACAATTATATTTGTAATACATACAGCAGTAACAGACGACTACAGAACATGTTATGCCAATAAATACCAAAGGCACTGATTAAAGATGGCTCTTTTTGCATTTAGTCTGATCTTGTACTGTGTGCTGCTCATGGGAATTAATGTACGAGTCCAATATGAAAGTTATGAATTCAGGAAAGTCTATGTGCCCATTTATCTATATATTCCTTCAAAAACAAATGAACAAATAAAATAATTAAAATGACTGAAAAATTAAAAACAAAAAACCACCAAACAAAAATAACCACCTGAATGCTGACATGTAGGTTTTCTCCAATTTTAAGAGGTTTTATGATGTATTACAAAAATTAATATCTACTTTTTACATAAAATACTGCTACATTTTGAATCTACATCTCCAGAAATCTTTCTAGTCTCTTAAACTTACTATCAACAAATAAATTGATTGCTACTTCTGTGACCTACATTAAATACTACCAACTTAATCTGAATGAATTACCAGTTAATCATCAGAGTAAACAAAAACCTATCAAAAAATTGTATTGAAGTGCAGTTAATATTACATTGCTAAACATTACTGCAATCATCTACACAAAAATCATCTTTTTGTTCTTTATTAATCACACTCTCAGACATAAATATTTTGCATGAAATTAACATAATACATCTATATTCCTTTTCACTTCTGACAAAAGTAACGATTTTTGGTCTCAATATTACAGCACAGACTTTATCCAGGGGAATGACTGAATGCAAAGACACAGTGCTGGGGTTTTTTCTAATTCATGTTCTCCATGTTTAATATTTTGCTACCGTTACTGAAATTTAAATTGAAAAGGCTTGCTATTGTCCACAGCAGAGACCTAGTTCTAACCACAGTATGCCTATCACTAGCAAACTAAAATTGAGGCCCTGCCCTTGGCCCTGGGGCTTAATCTCTGGGTAATGCTGGAAATGTTGTTCCATGCATGGATTAGCAAATTAAAAGAAGTTACAAACCTCTGCTGTGACTTGTCTAACTCCTGCGCTCCCTAGATCATCATCCACAGTTCCAGAACTAGGTTTAGCTGTTTTGAAAGGACATGGTAGGAAAAAGAAAATTGACAGAAAGATTTCTACAAACTATATGTGGGAACTATCCATGCCAAAACCCAAGGCCACGGAGGTAAATATGCACAAGCATTTAATTCAGAATTAATATATTAATTTTGAAAACTATCAGAGTTCCTTTTGTCAAATGTAACAGGTTTTATTTCATAGAAAAACTTGACAAAAACCCCTATGACTATCTACCAAGCTAGATATATGCCATCATTTAGAAATGTCACTGATAAAGATTGCTACAAAACAAATTAATCCAATTTTTTCGCTGCAAGTGTTGAAAAGTTGATATTCACTTTAAGCTTTCTGTAATTTTGTTTACATCATCACAATGTTCTAGCAGAATATTCAAATTGGCTAGCATCTTATATTGCACAAAACACAAACTTTGTGGATTCTTTTATTAAAACTGTGATACTTACTGATCTTAAAATAAGTGCAGGTATAATAACTATTATTATTAGCCTATTATATACAATTTTTCTCTTAAAACAATAACATAATCCATTTAGAACTTTTTATTTTGCTAACTATTCTCAAGGGAATAAACATCCTCCAGCAACTTTCTAAACAATGTTCCCTTCAAAGAAGCATGCATTACTATCTTAACAAATACAGAAAAGTAAATAAGTGAATATTCGTACATTCTCAATGAATATGAGGAAGTCAGGGTATTCAGGCAGCTTAATGTTATGCATCTGATTAATTTATTAGGGAGGATACAACATTATATCGGCTCTTGCAATACTGACTATAAACCTTTATATTTGTATATAAACAAAATTTAACATTTCAAGTAGAAAGGTGCCCAGCATCTTAATATTAGTTAATTCACAGTCCAAATTTTCTGTGAAGGTAGTGCTGTATTTTGAGAAATAAATACTTGCTTGAAATTTCTGTGAATCCTGACAAATGTGTCTCTGTTCTAAAGAAAATTCACCCAAGCACCAATTGCACTGGTACTCAGATCAAGTCTGAGGAACTCAAACGAAGCTGAAACACCACGATCTTGCCATAATCCTCAAACATCAAACACTGCAGGAAGCAAATTGGATTTCAGTATAACTGGTGAAATACCCCAGCCGCTCGGTTCCCATGACTTTTCTGGGATGAAACACCATCTCTGACTGCTGCTGTTATGTCCAGCAAACGTGAGTGTGACTGAAGGCATCTATAGCCTGATGGAAACTTGCTCTTTCTCACAAGTGACATGCCCCGCGGCCCATGTATAAAAGATAATTGTTTGTTGTTTGGCAGGGACAGTAGTGATGGGGATCAGTAATGCCATGGGCTGGCTGCTCAGATGACGCTAAGGACAGAAGGAAGAGTCCTCCATTTCCTGAGCAAAAAAACCAGAGAGCACCTGACAAGGCTGCCACGTGAGCTTCACTAGCTAATCAAGACTATGCTCAAGGCAGAAAGCCACCATGCACAGGAGCTGTCAGAAGGGTTGGAAAAGATGCTTGGCTATTTCTCCCAACAATTAAATTTTGAGCACTGATTTTATGTAGTGATTATAATTACGAGTCTTTCACTGCCTCTGACAATAATCTAGCATATATTACTTTCCTCTTCCGGTACAAGGATCAGCAAAACAACTGGAGATTGGTGGCAAAAATAACAGGGAGAAAAAGATTAAACCAGCATTATAACACAAAGTCTGGAGAGGCTAACTAAAGTAAAACATTTTTTGGTGGTTTTGTTTGGGTTTTTTTTTTTTTTGGCCCAGACCTTCCAGTTATAAATGAAGAACATCCAGCATTTCTCTGAATGCACCTTGTAAGCAATGATAGTGAGAGCAAAATATAGACAGTTTTGGAAGTGTATTTTCAAGCCAGACTTGACCAAATGAGTGCCCATGGTTTCTACATTCTGTAACTCAATTATGCTTCTTGTCTGACCTACACAAAATACTTGAGGTACAAAGGCAATTCAGCACCCAGACTCACTCCAGCCACTGTTTTGTTCTGCAGAGTTCCAGCAAGAGTCCCAGTCTGCAAGCACTAAGATGCTGATTCTGCAGTGCTGTTGTCTTTCTCCCAGGAAGTTGACTAGGACTACCAACTCATTTCCCACAGGCCATCCAGGAGCCATAAGATGATAATGGGTTTTAGTTTCCACCCACCTGGGCTGCATTCAAACTAGTGACCTAAGGTGAAGGTCTCCACATCCCATTACCAAACCTTAAAGCCATTTCATATCCCCATGTAGTAAGCTTTTCCCACAACATAAAGTCAAGAGACAGTAAAGAGCTGCCTATATCCGAAATCTGTTCTCAAGTACACGATCAGTCAAAGCCTTTTGATACAAGTGCAGTATTTCAGGTATTAAATTGGCAGAATATTTTTCAATCAATACTAAAAGCCTCTATGAAAGGAGGAAATAGATAAGAATTAAAACAATATTATGCCATAAAACCTGAAATTAACTTTATATACCCCTAAATTTAAATATTGTTATTAACAGATATTAAGGGTCTGCATGGTCCTATTAAAAGAAAAACCATCAGCAGGAATTTGAAATGCTTGAAAGTGATTCCAACAACATCAGCATTATTATCAAGACATTAAAGTATATCTATTTTTAATAAATTAAAGACTGAGCTACACATAAATTACATGTTTAGCACTTAATGCTGTATTCACATACAGTGTATTTTCTGTTCGCTAATGCTAGACTTTTTAATACACAGTTTAAAATATTAGGAAGTGTAAATTATCTTGTGTTAAATATGCCAAGTACTTCAGAAGTGTTAATTAATGTATTAGTAAAGCAGTTTTTAGGAGGAGTGAGAAGATATTTTAAGAACTATGAGCTTTGACTAGAGTAAATGCACATATATTTGCAACCAGTTTAACAATTTAATAAAGAAGATCTTGTACTAAATAATATAAAAGGGCTTTTTGGGGTGGGGTTTTATGTTTTCTGGTTTTATTTGGTTTTCCTTAAATAAACATACCAAATACTTTGCTACGTTAAAAAGACTTTCACTGTAACACTCAGCATTGAATTAATCAGATAAAGATGAAAGTGAAGAATTTTGCCACCAGTGTTTCTTACTTAACTCACTCAGTTATGCCTTTCAGCTTGGTATATTTTATATGAAGGATATCTTGTTAAAACAACTGTTGAAGGCAAGTCATGTCATATCAGCCACACACCATACCCTATGGGAGCTCAAATATTCCAAAATCTATGTTAATATGATCCTGCCACACAATTCTTCTACAGAAGTACAGCAGATTTTCAGTGACATGCAAGACATCATAAGTACCACATTATCTGTATGTCTTCCAGAAACAAGGTAAAGCCATCACAAGGATTATATTGAATCAATTTAGGAAGGTAAAAATTGTTAACAAGCACTATAATATAGCTTAGTAAGTGATTGTAATCTGTATTTATCAACTAACAAGGAAGCTGTACTTCTCAAGGCAGTTTCCAGTACTGTAGGGCTGCAGTAGGACAGCAATATTCTCTGGCTCAGGAGACCAATGCAACTTCTCAATGAGGGTTTGCAGCTTTCTAATACAAGATTTACTGTGCATTACACCATGTCCTTCTAAATCTTTTGAGTATGTTTTGCCCTGGTCACAAAGACTAAATACAATTGCTAGGACATCCAGAATCCCTTTTGGAATACTTCCTTCAGAGGCAGACTAATACCTGTTGTAGGGTTTTGAACATCAGAAAAAGCTTTCCCTGAAAAGCAAACAAAACAAGGGACACAACAGAGCTATTGAGTACAAAAGCTGTTCACTGCCCCCATGAATGCACTGAGTTTCCATATTACAGAGACCCAAAAAGTGAAGACAAATTATCATGAGGAAGCTTAAGAATTTTAGTAAGCTATGAGGACTCAATTATGAGTCCTTGCCAAGAAAGTCTAATTTTATTATTTGGGCTATACCCCAAATAATTTCTTTTTCTTTTCTTTTAAATTTGGAAAAAAAAACTACACTGAAAAAAAAAACCCAAACCAAAAAACAAAACAGAACTTGACAAAGTTAATTCTCCTGTTTGACCAGGCCACTATGCAGGCTGATACTCAATTCTTGGACTGTATTTTTCAAAATATTTTCTCTTTACTGATAGAAGCTGCTATAAAAAATTCGTCTCAGCATCCATTTGATGATTGACGGTGGGGCCAGAGAGACTGCAGGAGGCTTAAGCAAGGAAAAAGAGCCCTAGCTGCGCCAGAGTGAAGAAACAGAACAATGTTTTCACACAATAATACAATCACAGAATATGCTGAGTTGGAAGGGACCCATAACAATCATGAGTCCTGCACAGGACCATCTCAAGCATCACACCATGTGCCCAAGACTGCTGTCCAAACACTTCTTGAACTCTATCACTCCTGGTGCTGTGATCACCTTTCTGGGAAGCCTGTTCCAGTGCCCAGCCCTGGGTGAAAAACCTTTTTGTAATATCCAACTTAAACCTTCCCTGACACAGCTTCAGGCCATTCCCTTGGGTATTGTCACTGTCACCCCAGAGAAGAGATCAGTGCCTGCCCATCCTCTTCCTCTCATGAGGTGAATAAGATCTCCCCTCAGTCTCCTCCAGGCTGAAGAGACCAAGTGACCTCACTCATTCCTCATACAGCTTCCCCTCACGGGCCTTCACTATCTTCATTTCCCTCCTTTGGACACTCTCCAATAACTTTGTATCTTTCTTATTTTGTGGTGCCCAAAACTGCCCCAAGCACTCGAGGTGAGGCTGCCCCAGTGCAGAGCAGAGCAGGACAATCCCCTCCCTTGCCTGGCTGCTGATGCTGTACCTGATGCCCCTCAGGACAGGGCTGGCCCTCCTGGCTGCCAGGGCACTGCTGGCTCAGATTCAGTTTTCTGTCAACCAGGAGGAGCCCCTGGTCCCTTTTCACATTGCTACTTTCCAACATCCCATTTCCCAGTCTGTTCATACATCCAGGGCTGCCCCATTCCACATTACTCATTTCCTCCAGTTTTAGCACATCATCCCATCATTCATCACTGGAGAGCCTGGTCTTTTCCCTTCTCTCTTCCAAGCTAGTTCAAAATGAGCCCCACACTAGCTCCTGTGCTAGACCTCCTTTTCTCCTCTGGGATAGGTGCATCCCATCAGGTGTCAGTAGACCAGGTATTGAGTAGATTCTTCCATTGTCAACAAAACCAAAATTTTTCTGCTGACACCAACCTAACAGATCGATTTCTTATCAATATTATTCAGTGTTACTGGAAGAACCAATGAAATCACTACCTGCACTCCTGTTCCCTCTACCAATTGTCCCAGGGCCTGAAAGTCTCTTTTGATCACCTTCTCTCTGTTATTTTGCCAGGTGGAACTAGCAATAACAGACAGTATTCAGGGGGCCTTACTAGACTGGAGAGTTTTTCAATAATATCTCTTATCAGCACCACTGGGAGACAGCAGAATTCCCTGTGAGGTGGGAATGGTCTACATATTGGACTCCCCATTCCCCTTAGAAAAGAGTTCTCTATTACAACTATCCTCCTTTTCCTGCTAACAAGGAAGCCTTGTTGCGAGGTACAGAGGTAGTGTTGTTTTAGGAGGTCCCACCATCCCAAAAAAGACCCTTTCCCACCTCATTAATTGTCTGGCCTTCTGGTTCCAGAGCCTCACACCTGCTGTAAAAGCTACCAGTCCTACTTGTCAAATTCTGAGGAGCCTTCTTCCTGGTACATGCAGCAACCTGCTTCCAGCTGTCACTTCACCAGCCCAGTCCCTTGGCCAAAGGTCCTTTGATTACTCTGCAGGGTTCTGAGCCCATCTGCTTCTCCACTACAATGCAGGTTCAGCACTCCTGAGACTGTAGCAGCTCTGAAAACAATTGGTCTCTCTGATTTGGTCACTCAAATACTGTGTAACCTGTTCACTTCTTCCTGTAGCTCCTTCACCTGGTGACAAAGCTGCTCCCCTACAGCAGAGCTGTTTGTCAGCCTCAGCCTCCTGAGAAGGCATCAGACACTCCCAGCAACCTCTGACCTGGAGAACTACATCTACCATCAGCAGGTCTGTCTGGCTGGAGACATAGTATGGGCAGATAAAAGCATGGTCAGGACATGATTCTGAGACAAAAGAACACTAATAATACAATAATACACAGAATACTAAAATGAAAGTCTTGAAAGACAAAATAAATTTAAAAAAAAAAAAAAAAAATTCAATCATCTTGTTCTAAAATGTTTGAATGAAAAAAAAGAGCAAATCTACTGTCTAGATCTGACAACTCTATACAGTTTCCAGTATACCATAGTATATCTAGGACACAAATATTGAAGTCACAAAAAAAATGCTGATTTCCCTGCCTTTGTGTCTGATATTCCAAATTTTAAATCGATCAAATATTCTGGTTTTAGATCATAAACTGATTTTCACCACTAACCAGACAATGAAGCTTTATCAAAATTATGGTATATTGAATCAAAAACAGGCACAACCATTCAGCAGTAAGCATAGGTAAGCTGAATGCTTTAAACTGACTAATAACAACAAGTGATAATCTCAGATCAGATTTGAATATTTTTACCATTAAAACACCTACATTTTTTCTGTCCAGGGAAGAAAAAACTGCACTACATGAGGAAGCCTTTCCTCACCCAAAAGAACTCCAGAAAACCCCACAGCAAAAATCTCAAGAACTCACATAAGCCACAAAACAGAGCATTTCACTTATTGTTATGGAAAGGGCACTGAAGTGTTTTAACCAAATGCTCCTCTGCTGTGTCCTGATTGACTCTGCAACTGAGAATGCAATTAGCTACTAGCATTGAGCAGTAAATTCTCTCCATAAGTGATTTCTACATGGATATGGAACTCGGAGGCCTTGTTTTGTTTTCAGAAATGTTAAAACTGCAGTCAGCACATCTTCGGTGTATCTGACCAAGCTGTAAAATCCTAACTGTAAGCTGGCACACAAAATATCATTCATCTGATCCCTGACACCCAGGCAGCCATGGAAGATTACTTTCCCCTCATCTAGGTATTGTGTTTGGGTTTCACATCCACAAGCTTTTAAGCCTCCTCTAGTCTGAGAAAATTGTACTATTTTCTTTTGTGATTTTGCTGGCACAATGACTAGGCATGGACCTTCCTGGTTCCCCCTCCACAACACAATATTCTATTCCTGTAAGACAATGCCAGCCTTGTTCTCCAGCTGTCAGGAGCAGAAGCAAAGAGCATGAACCCCTGCAGTTTTGACCTCTTCCTTTCCAGTACACACAGAAGTTGAAGCAAAAGACATACAGATTTTTCCATGTGTTCCAAAGTACCCTTTACTTTCCTAGCACACAAGGCTGTGGACAATACAGTTCTTAAGTTTCCCCATCACCCATGAGAACTGCTTGCATGTCAAGCAGCACCCTTTGAGAACCACAGGACTGTCCACACCTTCCTCTGTCCCCTCACCAACAGTCAGCCTCTGCCCGTGCTATTCTTTTCAGCCACAGTTCTTCTACTTCAGCTGACTTGCAGCTAACCAGGGACCCTGCCCCTGTACCTTGCACAAGTTTCATTTGTCTCAGAGAGCATGTTACCCATTCAACCCTCTCAAGTCCAAGCCAGTGTCCCTGGCCCTACAGTTTGAAAGAATTGGAATTAACAGATGCCCTTTTTCCTACTCTTCAGAGTGCTCTTCATATAGGCAAGTTATGAATCAAATTGGAATGATTTAACTTTTCTGTCACACATGTTCATGTGTCCCTGAATAAATAGATATGCGCACACCAGTGTGACAACGAAACTCACACGTCTGCAGACAGAATTAGCTACACAGTGCAAGCTACAGACTCAAATGGTGATCCACCCACATATCCAGACAGCACTCATCCTAAATACCTAGTTATTTACACTGAATTTCTAAACTGCAAACTGAACTGTCTTCCATCACAAATATTCTTTGATGAACATGCTACATATATTTTACACAGTCTTATTTTAACTGTATAATGATAAAGAGCTAGGAAAAGAGACAGTTAGAAGAATAGGTAAAATGCTACTGTTCTAGCTAAATAGGATTTCATGCACTCAGGAATTAGTGACTAGGCAAGACACAAGCCAAATAAGAGGCCAGTCTTATGGCAACTGAAATAGTAGCTGCTATTACCTTTAACTATCTACTAAAGACCTATTCATCTCAAAGAAGATAGATCTTATTGAATTTGTATTAAATCAAATCTTCCTCTGACAATTTGAAAAAAGAATTTCTGGAAAAGTCACCCAATTATTCTACTAGGAACTAAAAAGTCTAAGTGTGACAGCGCTTTTCGTTTCCAAGAAATACTACCGAGAGAGAAAGCAAATTATTGGGGTTTAAGGACATAGGAGACTTTAAATGACAGAAAAAAAAAAAGAAAATAATTCAAGATATTCAGACTTTTTTCTTACTGTTCTTGAAAGATCGTGGGTATACAGTGAAAGGGGTTAAAAAAAGGCTCAGAGAAAAAACACACTGCACACTTACAAGAATTGATAGCACACAGCAGAACATGTTTTGAGAAAATGGTGTCATACCTATACAAACCAAGGGCCTATTTTTCATCTGACTAAAATGAGGATGAAAAACCAGTATGATTTTCACATTCTAAATCTGCTTTCAGATACAACACTGGAAAGCTACTTGCCAAAAAAGATCTGTAAGCAATAGCATGATAGTTCATTCTACTACAATATTTTTTTTCACCAGTGTGGTGAAAAACTACAAATCTGACCTAAATTTTCATATGTTTATTGAGAGGATTGTTCACTACTATTTAACAAGCATTGTAACCCCAGTATTTATGTTTTAACTAATATTTTTTGGGTCCCTTGCATCTGAGACCACAACTGAA
Source organism: Ammospiza caudacuta (assembly GCF_027887145.1). NCBI lineage: Eukaryota > Metazoa > Chordata > Aves > Passeriformes > Passerellidae > Ammospiza > Ammospiza caudacuta. The sequence goes on along the minus strand of NC_080598.1, from coordinate 39,945,171 downwards.
TTATGTTGAACAGTTCCCCAATTACCTTCCTGCTCCATTATATTTACCTGTTTTCTCCTGGCAGAAACCATTTGCAGTGTTATCTGGAAAGCACACTGTGGACTCCCAAACACCAGCCTCAAGCCAGGGGAAACATTGTTGCCTTCTACATTAAAACCACTACCAGGCACTGATCTATCCATCCAAGCACTCCCTAAAGCTCTACAGAGGGATGTCCCAACAAGGAATGTAGCCTTCTTTCTAGGGCTGGAGGTTAAAGAAACAGGGAGTACAAGCAGTGGTAGAAGAAGCTATGGGGATTGCAATGAGTACTTGGTAATATAGGCTAGTGGTGGGGAGAATTGCAGTATCCAAACATAAGCATGAAGGGGGCAAGGAAATAATTCATTCTGGTCTGTAGTTACTATTGCATTTGGCCTAAAATAAATTAACTTTCTGTTCTTAATGTCATCTTGCTACCTTCATGCAATATGCAACACCTGTATCAACTCAAACTATGTTTTTCATTCTAATGCAGATGTAAAATTTTGCTTCAACATAGCAATAAAGGGCTGATACTTGCATACACTGGATTTTGTCATCCAAACTGAATTTAGTTGTTTGTCAATCAAAAAACACCTACACATAGGAATCATAAAAGTAAGTCAAAATACAAAGTCATAAATATTGTGGGTACAAACAGGAGGCCCAACAACCATCAGTAACCACTTACTTACTTTAAAATTTACAAAGTAGTCTTAGATAAGAACATGGGAAAAGTTAAAATAATACTAATCTAAAAGAAGCTACACACCAAAATGAATTTTACTACATTTCACCAAATCACCACTATCTTATCAAATATGTTCGATAAGACAAAGAGCTAAGTCTTGCCTTTACAGTACTTGGAACATGCAGAGCATCAACCCTCAGAGCAGAGGAGCTCTTATAAAGCCCTACTTCCCCTCTGCAGAGCCTGATATTGAACAGCATTTTCTGCTACACTCCAGGTTATTGCAAACACCCCAACAGCACATGGATAGAGCGAGTGTTCATCAGCATTCAGGGGTGAGACCACACGCATCAGGACTGTGGTGCTCTCCAGAAGCAAAAAAAACAACAAAAAAACCCAACAAAACTCCCACTTGCAACCATGAACATATTGCTGCTGTGCCACCAAGTCCCCATACAGATATTTACAGGATCTGTTTGGCCAGTGCTAAGTATCCCTTGAAAAGCACTCAGCTCAGGAGGCTCTACAAGCCTGGAAGCTCAGAGAAGGTCACAACCTCCTTAAATTGTTCCTGAGAAAAAACAGGACTTACTCTAATAAAAGCCAATGCATTGAAGAGTCAACCAATTCCCATATAAAAATTCTCTAAACATCTATACACAATATGGTATTTGATACCCCTTCTTATGAATTCTTAAAAGATTCTAAGAGCAGAGTCCATCCCTCCCCCAAATTCAGGCACACAATATATCCCTTGGTTTCTACCTAATATGGATTGTATCTGGTGTAAACTGGGGGGAAGGATGAATAGTTCGTTGCTTGGATTAATTTTATTCTTGCAAAATAGGTATTGCTGCAGGAATTCATCAAAATATCTATGTGAGAGAAACGGAAAAATTTGGAGTGTAGAAAATTCAGAAAAGCCAATGTGATTTTCTACCTTTTAGAATGCATTTCATTCCATTAGTGATAATGTCAACAATTAGATTTCAGTTTAACCTTCAGAATACAACCTAGACCTGGAGCAGTTGATTAGCTCTTCTTTTGACATCACACAAATTATTTTTTTTATAACTTTCAAATGCACTTAGTGAGGAGGTGAGGTAAAAATAAACCAACATCAACAATGGAAAAATCCCTATCTAATGAAGTTGCCTTAACCTGTTTAGTAAACTTAAGAGCTTTTGCCTATTACACAGTACCACAATCCCATAAGATACAAATCTACCAGCTGTGAACTTCACTGTTTATGGATGATTACCTGATTCCATGCCTTTTCCAGCAATTTCAATGGCACAGTCACCACTGATGCATGGTCTGGATACATGCCTGGTGCTGCCCAGAGTGACATGAATCAGAGCTGTCTCAGTCACGCTGGCTCCAGCATGTAACACAACCATCACCAGTAATCAAGCAGCAATGCAGCAGCTCTAAAAGCTGCTGCTCCAGGAAGCAAGAAAGCCTCCTGCTATGATAACCATAAAATGCTGCCTTATGCACCAATCTAGGTGCTGCACAAAGCACACAGCAAGGCTTTGTGCCTGAATAGATTCTGACTGCCAGGTTCTTCACTGCAATATTGGTTGATAGATTTTGAGGGGGTGAAAAAGATCAGAATACATTTGGAAAGTTTTTGTTTACATCATTTGATTTCAAGGCAAAGGAGATCGACCATGTGAGGTTTAGCACTGTCACAATCAGGCAAATCACACCATCAGCAGCATTCTATGGAGACCAAAACTGAAATAAGTAAAATATATCAAATAAGTCAAGCAACTCAGAAGATTAGGTTTCTCACCCTTAATGCAAGTCTACAAGAATATCTGAAATGAAAAAAATTTAATTATATTATGAAAAAGAGGATTGATTTTTAAATGCAGTACAGCTCTTGATTCTCTTTATCCCAATGATTATTCACTACAGAGTCAAGGAGCAACTAATGTCCCTTCATATTCTACAATAGGAGTCTTATTTTGTTGAGCTCTGAAATCAAGAATAGTGAATCACTAAATCAGATGAGGTTGGCATTAGGAGCATTTTGCCAATAGAGCAATCTTGGTACACCACTGTGGCAAAGCACTAAGCATGTAATCAGCTATATCAGCAAAGATCAGCTTTAGACTCATCCAGGAAAGTTATCACTTTTTAGCAAAACAAGCAATATCAGTAAAAGAACAGTTTTGCAAGTAAAATAGTATATGTGTAGAGGTTTCTGCTGATGGATCTTTGTCCAAGTGGGATACTACATCACTTAGATAGCTCCAATTGATCAAGCTATACCAAATACATACGATAGGCTTGGCTTGTATTCTGCTCTTAATCTTAGTTCAGTATTTCCCTCTGTAGCTACTAAATAACAAAACCCATTCAACCTGACAAGTTAGCAAAATATGAATGCCCTTTTTAGTAAAACATGTAGCTCAAAACATAGAGCACAGCAGCATTCTTGATGCAAAGAAAATACTGCTAGAAAAAGCAATGGTACATGCTATACCAAAGCAAGCTATACCAAAGCAATCCATTGCTCAGTACTGGTCACTGTTACATGGGAGTCAGGCTGCCTAGTGTACAGCCCAGTGCAGAGAGTGTCTGCAACCCTGTGATGCTACCAGACAGTCCCAGGACTACCAGGCTGACAAACTCATTGCACCCTGCAGTTTGACTGGTTACACAAAGCCTTTTACAACTTGAAAATCCTGGTGCTATCTCTCTGTGCCTGGACCATCTACATGCTCCTCACTGAGGATTCCAGTGGAGAGCACTCCCAGAAATGACAGATTTTCTACAGGGGAAAGGGGAGTTGCACAACAGCCCCTCTCTTCCAGCCATGAGAAGCAGGATGTACAGTGGCTTACATGAAAGGATATGCAGAAGGGGACTGCGACACAGACAGCAGCCTCTCCTAAGACAGCAGTGATCTCAGAGGTATCAAAGGTAAAAACCATAATTAATGAAGTCCAGTGCAGTCACAAGGCTTGCAGGACTACTGCCCCAGGCAGTAAATGAGTCACTGGAATTTAGCAAGAGGGTGGGATACTGTACAGGATGCTTCTAGGCAAGGAGATAATTGATCAACATATTGAAATTCAGCAGCCCAAGACCTGCACAAAGATGTGTACAGGTCCTGGCTGAGAGTCAGCTGTGGAGGAAACACACTGCATTGTCACAGCTAGCTATGGACAGCTACATGAAATTAATTCATTCAACTGCTGCTCCATTCCCCACAGTCCATTTAGCTGACTTTTGTGCAGAGGTAGGGGAATTTCACCTTTTATATAGATGCAGCTGGAAAGACGACACGCAAATTATTCCCAGTACACAACACATACTCCGAGTAGTGCAGCCTGATTAAATGGTACATGATACAGCATCTTAAACTACTCTGCATCACAGTCTGTAATCTCAAAGATGGCACAGACCCAACATTGCTTATGAAACCATAAGACAAAGTTCAATGCAACTATAACAGGCAAAGGTATCTCCTTTCATGGGTCTCCTGTTGCTTAATGTGCAGAAAATTTGAAGTGTGACAGAGTATGTCTTTCCTTCTTGTTGACCAAAATTTTTGTTTGGTATCCACAAGAAATTTAATCCCTATTTGCCAGAAATTAAGGGCAAATCTTAATTACATAATTTTTAGTTCATATGGTAGTGGTTTTCTTGTTATTTGTTTTGAGTGGAGGTATTTTTTTTGTTAGCTTTTTGAAACAATAATAGAGAATCACTTCATACCTAAAACAATTAAAATTTTTCACCTTCCTATTGCACTTAGATAGAAACATGCTTTATGCTTGTCTTTTTCCTTAGAATTATTGAATTTTCTTTCTTTTTAAAGTGTTTGTTCTATGTGTGTCCATATATGTACATATGCACATGAGTGTGAACGTGGAACTTTTAAGACCACAAACACCTGACAAATATCTGTACAACAACAAAAGTAAAAATTCACAGAATGCAATAGAAGTCTTCTTTTCTGTATACCAGTTTGACATGATGCAGACTTTTTTCAATATTCACATGTTTTAACTGAAGCACTATTTATCTTAAAGGGAAAGCAAATCAGTATTAAATACTTTGACTATAGGTATCACCATCATAATGGAATTTTAGCATGTTTATGATAACAGTTTCTTTATAAATAATTTCAAAGTTTAGCGATATGGCTCTATCTGGATGTGAAATGGGAGCTGTGTCACTTTTTCATCATAAAACCCTATGGCCAGGTAGAAGAATTCATTGATTGTTAAATAACAATTTAGCATTAAAATTAGGCAAGATACAGCACTGTGAAGGGCTTCTAAGTAGCCAAATTAAAAAAAAACCAAAACAATATTTAGAACATGATTTTGAGGTTCCTATTCTGGGAGGTCGAAGAAAACTGAGAAACAAAATGTTAACAAAAGGTTCATTTTTAGTAAACTCTGAACTTTTTTTCAATAGAGCCTTATGCTTGCTAATTTCACCATTTAATCTTCCGTTCACCTGAAAAACACATGTAGTTCTAAATAAAAGCACCATTTGGAAAAGACATTAAAAATAATTCATTAAGGAAGGAAACTAATATGAAAGATTTCAGGGATTCCAAAAACTACCAGTTGGTTTATCTTCCTAGATGAACACAGTAACTAAATTTGCTAACCACTTGCAAATAATCTAGCTTTGTTTCCAGAAACAGCTTTAAAAAAAAAAAAAGGGAATTTACTAGTAGCCATCACTACAAACGCACAGATTTTCAAAGGAGAATTGTCTCTGCATTTCAACAGCATCACTATGCGAAACAAGCTCGCATTACTTGAAAGGAGGCTGCAGCCATCTCACACTGCTGCAAGTGAAGAGTGTGCTCATGACTCACTGCCCCTGCCTGGTTGCAACTCATCAGTGCCGGCAGCCCTAATCTGCTCCCAGACATTATGACCAGCAGCTCTGATATATGGATTAGATCTACCCCAAGTACTCCGTGCAGGGAAAGAACTGCATGAGCCCTTTATTCCCTAGGGAGTACCTGTGCAGGAGAATAAATCAGTGATATGAAAGAAAACATGAAATCCTTCCCAGTAAAATTTGCAGATGACACAAAAGATAATAAAATGGTAAATACCAGGGAGTTGTCAGTTCCACAGATTGCATGGCAGCCTGGGCTCACCTGAATAAGATGTGTTTTAACACAGCTGAGCACAAAGCTGTCTATCTCATAACTAAGAGCACACATTCCAACCAAAGACAATATAATATGCTAGAATGAGGCATATGGATGATGGTGGATAACCAAATTAATATTAGCCTACAGTGCAATACCCTGGCTAGAGCAGTGAAAAAAACCATTGATGTACAATGGAGTAAACACGGAGTAGCAATAGGAAAGGATTATAGAAATCACTACCGATGTTGAGACGAGAATCTTTCTGTTTCAAACAGCATGTAACAAGGTGGTTCTAGTTTATATCTGTGATCCCCAAGCATTCCCACAGGAACAACTAAAGGACTACACTAGTATTCCAACTAGAAAGTGTTAATCAGCTACAAGAAGCATTCAAAATTATGGAAAACTTGCCTTGCTAAAAATGAGAAACCTGTGTCAAAGAGGAGGATAAATGATTACTGGTTTACTGTCTACAGATATTTAAATGGAGAAGTGGGAGGAAATGAGGAGTTTCATGAATATTAGAGAACTTTTCAGCTTCTTAATGCTGGATTTTACATGCTTCTGCTACATAAAATTAGGAAAAATCCTACAGAAAATAAGGTAACAATACTTAACAAATACTAAGTACTGTTCATCTAAAAAGAAGCTGGATTTTCTTTCATCTGAAGTTTTTATAATCAGCATCTTTCTTCCAAAAAGAAGTTGCAACACTGTGTCAGTATCTTATATTGTTGTTTAAGGCAGATAAAGACAAAAAGTTAGAGTTCTATCATTCAAAAGCATACTTAAAATGTCCCAGGACAGCTTTGCTACCACAACTCCTGCCACTTATTTGAGCTTTACAGCAGGTATTTAGCTAGCTCTTTATATTTGTGGGACAATTATTTCCCAAATCATGGAATGATCATTTAAGCTGTTAGTAAGCCAGATGAACTTCTCACTCATTTCCCAATTCATATTTTGGATATGCTTGGTATTAAGGCTTCCGTATTTGTGCAAAGCAGCAAGTTACTGAAAGAGCATGGGAAAAGTGAAACCTTGCTGAATACACAGAAAAGCTCAGTCACAGATTATTTGAATTGATCTTCCCATTTCTGAAACCAGTAATATGACTTCTGGGGGAAAAAAAAGCACTACAAAACCGCACCATAAAAAAACCCCATGAAATGAACAACAGAACAAGACCCCTTCTGAAATGAGAAAGAAGTACAAAAGCAATTTCAGTACAATATCAAAAAACCTGTCTTAACAGGAAATTAGCAAACTGTGACTAATATTGTATTGAAAGGGTGTGGCTACAGGACCTGAAGACCTAGACAGTTTAATGAAGGTAATTGCCTAATTCATTAATTGAACAATACCAAATTCACTTCAGAATTTGACTCAGACATATATTACAATTTGATACTGCAAAGCTTAAGTGAACCTTCAAAATTTGTATTGAGCTATAGACTGAACAGTATTTTGTAAACCTAAATATAGTAATATACTTTTCAGAGGAAGAAAATTTTCAGGTAACATGTGTATCACACCTACTCTCTATTCAGGCTACATCCCAATCATCTCAAAGTAAAACTTTAAAGCCACTGCAACATCTAACCGCATCATAATCAAAACATGGCAACATTTTTTACTAAAAAATGGTAATTTTTGAGTGCTGTTCTCTCAAATGCTCCAATCAGCCAAGGATTAGAGGTTCAACTTAATACTAGCCAGTGATCATTAATCATTTTAAAGTACCACAGCTAATCTCATTTCTTACCCAGAGAAAGCCCACTCATGTTTTATGCGTAAGGGAGATGTTGGCTTACTTTTGAATGTGTTTTAAATTTGGTTAATGACACCTTTCTTCTTCCCACAAAAGACACCTGGAACACCTGAGAACAGAGAACCCAAAAATATGCTCAATGCTACACAAAGGCAAGACAAGCACAGGCAGTGGTAAAAGGGATAAAGTTTTTCCAGGCAGCCTCACGCTGAGGCTGTAAGGATCAGTTGACTTATGTTAAAAGCCTGTCACATGAGTATAGCAGTGCCTTCTCTGCCTTTTGCTGATAGAGAATGAATTGGGTTATGAGCTTTTGATATTTTCTAAGAGGTCAAATTTATGAAGACGAGATACTAAATATCTTCTTCAAATACATCTATTAAATTCACATTGTGAGAAGTAAAATCAAACTGTGAAGTGATGGAACATTACTGCAAAGTGAAATCTACTGTGGAAGAAGATGCAACCTCTCCTTCCTGTTTTACTAGAGCAGAGCAAACTAAATAGCAGCTTCTTCAGCTGTTCTCTCAAGGTAACCCCTAAACATGTGATCCTGAAGCCATTGTTGGAAAAAAAATACTTATGTACCCTACAGCATTAGCCTGAATGATAGTCCTGTTGTCTTTCATGTTATATCTTTTTCCTGGAGCTAAAATAATTGTTTAAGACTAGTGTATCTTTTCCTTAGCTATACAGCAGCAGATGAGTCAGAATATCCAAACAAAAATTCTGAAGAGACGTACATTTTTCTAAGGCAATTTATGTGCAGCACCACAACTAAGAAACAAGATGGAGAAAAATAGCAACTGCTCAGGCATCACCAGCCTTTCTGTGCTGCTTCAGTGACTATACTGACCTGAACCAGCAGGCCCAGCTGGGGGGTCTAACCCACTTTGACAAGAACATGGCTCTCCATTTGGAACCACCAGCTCCCCTTCTGCAGGGTTCTTACAGCTTTATCCGCCTTAAGGTGGACACTGACGGTGGGCACTATGGACCACTTCAAGTACCCATCTTCCCACGTTCTGCAGATGGTTGAATTCCCTCACTAGAAACCCCAGGAAAGCCTGTTAAAAGGATTATATTCTCATTTGTGTTGACTAGAGTGGCCATTAGATTTCTCGTGTATGCAAACCAATCCTAATTTTGTTATATCAATCTGATAAATATATAAATGTCTTTAGAGACTGAATGGAATAGCTTAGGCTTGCACTTCCTTTTCTCATTTATAGAAATATTTATGCATTTGATTCAACATGGAGTCTGACAGGAGCTTACTTTGGTCTATTGAGTTTGGATATTTTGAGCATTTACAGTGTCAGGATGAACATTTTTTATGTAATCAAGCTACACATTCCAGGACAGGTCGTTCCCCTAAACTGAGCCTTCTTTCTGTGTTCATTTCACTAACTTGCTGAGAAATAAAAAGAGCTAATAAGACCATAGCTGTAATTGTGAGATATAAATGAACTAGATGTTTTCCTTACATATTCAATGCCATTGATTTCAGAAGAAACAGCTTACTGCAGAACCCCTCCCTGCTCTCCATATTCCTGAAGAGAGACATGACCTTGAAGTCTCCTTAATATGGACAGGAGGAAAGTTGGGTAGACATGATTCTTCCACCCTTGCTTGGGAGATAACACACAACAGCCACCCAGGTGATACCTGAAGGGTCATTTTTGAAGTGGCTTCCAGGCTGAGAACAAAAAACTTCTGAGATATCCTCTGCTTGTACTCAACAGGTCCCCTGCAGACAGGCAAAACCGCTCATTTTTGACATGCTAGTATTCTTTGTAATTTGGCAACAAATCAAAGGAGAGCATGGGCAAGTAGCTCTGCTTTGTTCACTGTTTGACACTCCATAAAGGTGAGGAAGAGTGCAAACCAGGGTTGTCTGAGCAAGCAGAAGAAAGATTTTTCAATCTGGGCAGAGGGAAAAACCTTGGCAGTTTAGTTATAGCAAAGTAGTTAGAACTGAACAAGAAATCTCTTGTTTTGTTGTCAGTTGTTTTTTGACATCACAAAAGAAGAGCCTGGACATACCTTGCTACAGCTGAGGCAACTGGAAAAGAAAAAGAGAAATATTTAGGAGTTGACAGCTGTATTCCAGGCCAGTAACTGACAGGCCTCTGGTTTTACCTCTCTAGCTTAAGACAAGTGCCTACCACTTGTGAACATAGAAATTATTTGTAATGATTTTGAAGCTTACTTTACATCTTTTTAAGAGCATATTTACATGTTCAGTGACCTAAAAATCCCACGGGCCCATGGCAATCAAGGTGAGGGACAATGTAGGAGGGGAGAAATCTGTTATCTTTTGCCAACATCTTTTGAAATTGTATGTTCCACTCTATTCCAAGTGAGAGATCCAGCAGCAGCTGTTCCACTCAGTTGCAAGAATATCATAAAGACTCCAGAAAGATCTGTATAAGAATACTCACTATTTTTGCCCATTTTATATTTTTTAGCTAGCAAACCATTAGTCCAGCTCCTCAAGAATGTGTACCACAAAGACCTATCTGCATTTTTTTAAATAGCACTAGAATGTATTTACCATGCTTTTAAGAACTTGTGAAAATGTTTATTTCCAGTATTTATTAGCACTAAAATTTGTTTATAAATGTTACTTCCCCAAATGTTTTCTGAAAAGTATTTTTGGCATAGAAGGTCATGGTATGATCCTTTGAAATTTTTGGAGAAAGGATCAGACTATCTTAATTTCAACAGCTAAGTAGCTTTACACAAAATATTTTAGCAGGTACATGCTTAAGCATAAGTCCAGAGTAGGTTTTCTGCATAACACTTCTTTTAATTTTAAAATTACTAGACAGGAAAAAAGTCAAGCTCCAAAATCCATGAGTCTCTGTCCTGTCTGGCCAGCCCTTAAAACTCCCTTAGCTTTCAAAATAAAGCAGTTTGCTGCTTTGTGTCCAGTCCAAAAATTATCCTGCATGAGAAAGGAGTCACACAACCATTTCTCCTAACAGCTAGTAGCATTTTTAGATCCATTCTTCCTTTCCCAACCTAATCAGGAGAGAGACTGAGCATCTGAGATGCACATGAACATCTAGTACCAAATGTTCATATGTCTTGAAACACTAAAGGCTTTCAAAGTGTTACAAAAATTGCTTGTTTTATTTTTTTTTTTTTTTGGTCTTGATTAGTGAGCAGTTTTCAGAAACTTTCTGTAATATTTTTGGAAATAAATTACTATGGTAATACATTACCAAAAGCAGCTATTGGGAAGAAGAGAGAAAGAATGCCTGAGAGAGTTTAAGTAGCATGGAAGAAGAACCAAGAGAAAATTTCACTAATCAAAAAGGACTCTATATCTTCTCCAGAAAGATCTAGCTGTTAGCATCCCAAAATAATCTAGGTTTTTTACAAGCAAGGTGAACTGGGCTATAATACTTCAGAATTCACGTTTCAGAAATGACAAAAATATCAAAATCAACATTGTTTCACAATCAGTCTGATTTTTGGATTTTGCCGATTTTTGTTTGCAATTGCATAGGAGCATCAATTACTTCATTTTGTGGGCAGCACAGCTAGCTGGTTTTAAGTGTATTGACTATAAATTTTACCTAATAAAAACAAAATGAAATAAAGATAATCAACTGTATTGCAGCATTCAGAGTGAAGCCATCACCGTATTTAACACTCATGACAAACTGTGCCAAGTTTTCTTATTTCCACAAAGTTTCAAAATCTTGAAGTTGTTCTAAAAACTGATATAAATATTGCACAACAAATCTGTTTCATACGTTTAAATAAATGAATATATTTTTATGCTTACTGAACTTACAAGAGAAGCAAAAACACTGAAATAAGGTTCTGTGGTGACATTTAAAATCATGCAAGATGCAGACTGCTTCAGTTACTCTGGGCACTGCCATAATTTAGAGAGATAAAAGGGAAAAGCCACAAAAAAATTCAAAAAGTTCAGAAAGTATTTATGTCTATGTATATCAGGAATAAGTCATATCTCACACCAAAATTAGCCACTCATTAAAAAAAAAAAAGCCAAGCAAGAGGTCAGATTTTCATTTTGGCTCACCAAGTTACACTGATGCTGTAATTATTTTGATAAATCTAGATTTCTCTTTTCCTCTCACTTCTGTAAACCAAAACGATAGTCTTCATTTACATCGAAGTGACAGCTTTTACTGATGTGGTTGTACCTATTACTAAGAGAAAAGATTCAGGAAACAAGCAGCAGGTTATAGAATCAAAAAAGGGAATGAGAGAATATGATCTAAAAAACTAATGAGTATGATTGCCCTTGCCAAAGAAACATTTTGTTTTAATGCACAGCACAGCTAATTTTTAGAATTTAAGGGGTTATCGGAAAATGAAATGTTATACAGAGGATGATAATGGTAACACTGGTATACAAAACGGGAATATAGTTGGAGCATGAAAAGCAAACACTAAGTGACAGAATGCAGTTTCAAAATCCAGCGAGATAACAGAATTCATAATGCATTTGCAATATTAATACAAAATCATCTGCAACACACCTGTCAAATATATACTCTTCAATTCTATGTTGAAATAGATAATTAAATCCTTCTTGCAGTAAAATAGAAACTTCACTGCTTGCAGAACTAACAGAAGTCAAGCCCTTTGCATTTGCCTGCCCAGAGCAATAGCATTTTTGTCAGAAGCACCAGTAATGATCTTGAGTTACGCACAAAAGCGGGCTCTGTTAGGGCAGCGGACAAAGGCAAACGACTGCAAAGAAAGAGGACTCAACTTCAATTTAACTGTCCTGTAAGGTACATACTAATTAGCTGCAAAGCTATGAAATCCTAGCTAGCATGTTAAGTCTGCTACATGACAGTATAATTTGACTTCTTAAAGGATTATGCAAATTACAACTCATCATTCCATTACATGACTGAAAAAAAGTGACAGCTAATTTATACATAACACACCTTTCAAATCCCTAAGATGTGAAGCACCTGTGCAATACATTTTGCCTAGATTTTCTAGCGTGTACACTCTTGTTTATTGCACTGTACAGAAGCATACCTAAGAGATTTAGAAAAGTCTTAGGGTTTTTTATTTGCTTTTTCACTTTTAGAGCACAATCCCAAAGAATTAAACAACATACTTCTGTCCCTGCTGTAGAGGTTTTGCACACAAGTGTACGCTTTCAACACACGTGTAATTTCGGAATAGCAGGAGAGCACGAGCACTAAATGCACGAGCTAGAGGCAAGACTCACACAGATTTCAACATACTTCTGGTAGGTAGATTCACAGTAGATTCCGTCATATCGGTAGATTTTCCTACATTCTGATTGGTTGGGCAGAGGATGCTGGACAGTTATTCTGTAGAGGCATCAAAAACAGATAGACATGACTAGAGGATCTCTACAGGTAACTGTAATGCAGGACAAATCAGTATGTTGAAATTGATTTTGCAAATTTTATTTTTAAATTAAATGCCTTTCCGATCTCTTTAAATCAACTGCCTTGTGCACATAACACCCACAGATTCCACTTTTCAAAATTTGCACTGAGAGTAAACTAAACTTCAATTCTCCCACAAGAATGGTGCTTTTTTCCCATCAAATAAACGTGGAAGAGGTATGGAATTTTATAAATCAAGTTGATATTCTACATAGTTTGTATAAATACAGTAGTGCTTTTACAATTGATTATTTATTGTTTCCTGTTGCAATCCTTCTTCAGGCAGAACATTCATTTGTGTCAGCTGGGAGTTTGTCCAGACAAAGACCAAATAACCCTCCAATTTAAAATGTCAACAGCAATTCTCACATTTGCACAGAATGAGGATGTTGTGGTATTATGAGGACTGTGATTGAAGGTGCTCAGCACCATCTGAATAATGCCATATGTTCTTGGATCGACTGAAAGAAAATGAAAGTGATTGGCAGCAATCAGGAGGTGCGCAGCATCTTGTAAAATCAGGCCCTAAAAGGTTTGTCAATCATTCTCTTATTCATCCCTCCCCAGCTCCCCGTTAGCAGAAAATATAATTTGGCTATAAAAATTCAATGTTGTTTTTAAAATATACTTGGGAATTGCACACAAAACAGTACCCACCAATTTTCTTTTTTTTCCCTCCTTCTTCTCTGGAATAAAAATACATTTTAGATGCTTTTGTATCTTCTGCAAATTAATACCTTTTTCCCTTGTAATTTAATGGTATTTGACTGGAGTAAGGATAAATTATTTGAGAAATTTTACAGGTTTTTCAAATGTTGAATTTTAGGCTGTGATTTTTTTAAAAAAATATTCTAGTGAGTAGAGAATTATTTTATGTTATCATTATTTTTATAGTATTAACATCTACATAGCTCTAAGGTAATCTTGGTTTTTAAAATCGTTTCAACAGTAATTTAGACTGCAGGTTTGAGAAAAAAACTGGTATCATTCTCCAGCTACAAGCTCTGTGAGCAAATGGAAAGTTATCTATTGTGGAAACTGAGGACCTCCTTCAATAAGGCTGCACTACAGTGTGTCAAGTGCAAACAAATTCATGTCTGCACAGCCCTGGTTCCTTGCTTATTTAAGGTAGAAACCTGGTCTGAGATGGCCTCAGCATTGTTTTCACCCCATGGAACCCCACAGGCAGAAGAAAGAAGACAACTCTGTGATGAAGGCAGGAGCAAGCACCTCCAAATTCTGGCATATTCCTGCATTCACTAATTAAGACACTACCAGAGAGATTGATTTATTTATTGTGATACCTAGGGCCTCTAAGTTAGACATTTAAGTACCATATATACCATATGAGGAAATTTAAGTATCTTAAAATGAGATTTGAAACACAAGTGCTATCTGCAGGGAACCACATCAGCTAGTACAAGAGATCTAGGAGAGTTCTCTATGTTGTGTGTGCCTGAGAGAGACAAACCCTTCACTTTGGGCCATACAGAAATGCCTACATCAAAGAAAAGTCAAGCTTCAAAATCTTCAGTGCACCATCACACCAACTGACAAAATCCCCAAATTAAACTCCCCGGGCCATTTTTTGTTTTGGGGTTTTTTGTTTGTTTTTTACTTTGTGATCCAAGACTAGAAGAGATGCCTGTTTTTACATGGCTTCAGTAAAGACACAGGAGAACAAGTCTCTCAGCGCCTCTCAGCCAGAGGAGCCTCAAACATACATCTTCCACTGCTCCAAATATTACCAGACACTCCTAAAATGAGGGACTTTAACTTCTGCTAAAAAAACAGCCCTATTAAAGAAAAAAATCAGGATTCATTGGATGAAACAAAGTGAGACAGTGAGAGCATGTTGCATTATGAGTCATTCAAAAATGCATAAGCAATCCTTGCAAAAACTATCAGAATCCTTCCCAGATGAGTGCTCTTATCACAGGCCTTCAGAATTATGCTCTTTCTTCCAACCACTTCTTTGGCCAAATGAGTCTGGAATAGTAATACTGGTTATTGCTATTACTTGAGCAGTTATACGAGTGCAGCAGAATACAGCTCGCTCCAGAAAACCTTTATTTTGAAGTGGTTATAGTATTCTTCTGGGAAGTGGAAGATGTGGATTTGAACGCTCTTGTGATTAAATAGGTCCTAAATAAGTATTCACTGCACCAAGCTAGTGTAGAATACTTGTCAGTTTTTGTTTGGTTGGTTTATTTTTTGCTTTTTTCAGATGACAGAAATTGAAACACAGTCTCATTTGAACATCGGGGAAGATTTTTTTACTGTAAAGGTAACGGAGAACTGGAACAAAGGGGTTGTGGAGCCTCCACCAGTGAGAAAGTCAGCACCCACCTGGACATGATCCTAGGCAACCAGGTAACTGTTTGTGCAGCCCAGAGGGGTTGAGCAAGAGGATCCTTTCCATCCTCAGCCATTCTGATATTCAAAGCCAGATCAGAGATTTGGACTGTGAACCACAACCCTGCTTTACATCTCATCAGAATTAGGTTGGAACTTTTCTGGAGACTGGGAAGCATTAATGTAGTGGGGGAGTGGAGGGGTTGCATCTTTTTTTAAATTAAGCAACAAATAAGGATTTATAAACATAATAGCAGCTACTGCGGGTTGTAGTCCAAACCTTCCTTTGCACTTCACAGAGCTAGATTCCACTTCAGAAGCCAAGATCCTAGGAACTTCTATGGACCCAGCCAATTGCCCAATGCTCTCTAAAAAATTTCTTTAAGGAGTTAACTCTCACCTATTCCCTCTCTGCTGAAACAGTAATAATAATAGAAAAACAAAAAAAAAAATCATATCCTCAAACACCAAGCTAAATAAGACATCAATGTAAATCTCTTAAAATCCCACTGACTTCATGAAGATTGCACAGCATCTAAGTTAGCACAGAATGGGTCTTATTGTCCTTAACCTGAAAAATCAAACAGTCCTGAAACACTTTGGAATAAATTTCAAAGTGCACATCAGATTACTGACTGCAGCCTGCACCAATGCTTTGGGGAGAAAAAAAAAAAAATTATTTTATTTTCTTGTGTAATCTTTGTCTCTTATTGTTAAGGTTTATTTTAGCATAGTAAGCCTATTTCCATAAATGGAGCTTTTTGCTGTATAAAAACTATTGTTTTTATTTTACATATTTAAAATTAGTCAAACACCATCACATGCATTTGCCCTCTGCCGCAAATATTTTAGCTGTTATTTAATAGATTTACATTTAAAATGAATTATCATCTGGTAACTATGAGGCTATGGGTCAGAAATGAAAACTTCCTTACAGAACAGCTTATTCAGCATTTATTACTAAAACAAACTAATAAAAACACAAACCAGCAAAGAAACAAAATCCAGTTGCAAGAATTATTTGCTAGGATACAAAAAAAAGTTTGCCAAGACAATTGGTCTTGGTCATAGGGTATTTTTTCCTCTCTAAAAAGAAAAAAAAATAGGCAATCTTCACCAAATTAATTTTGTTAACTTTTTTACCACATTATGTCAGCAGATAGAGTATATCTCAGGTTCCACTTACAAAATTGATTTAGTTGAAGATAAAACTGTATAT